>NW_019154091.1:25536895-25592475 GCF_002288905.1 Enhydra lutris kenyoni | reverse complement strand
TTACATTTACTTTTCAGCTATTAGACTTAGTCCTTCAAGTCACAAATTACCTAAAGTATGAATACGCATTTTCAAAACAAAATCCAGTTCACAATGACCAATTGTATATATACAGTGCAGATTTAAAAAAAAAAAAAAAAAACCTAAAGTAGCATAGTCTCTTTCCTTACATTTACTTTTCAGCTATTAGACTTAGTCCTTCAAGTCACAAATTACCTAAAGTATGAATACGCATTTTCAAAACAAAATCCAGTTCACAATGACCAATTGTATATATACAGTGCAGATTTAAAAAAAAAAAAAACAACCTAAAGTAGCATAGTCTCTTTCCTAAGATTCCTATTAAGAACATATACTTCTTCTAAACTACCCATTTATTCTGTACATTTAAAATAACACTTGGCTTGACTGAGTCAAAAAATATAAAGGCTAAAGTTTTTTTAAGACTAACCCATAAAAATGGACTCAAATTCTAAACCAAGCCCTGAAACCAGCATTCAAAAAATATCTGAATATTAGTTTAGTATTTCTGTATTGTGTAAGGTTTTCACAAACAATAAAGTTTTATTTTTATTTTTAATAATGGTAATGGCCTACAACTCAGAAAACCCCACAAATTCATACTGTCTTACAAAGAGCAGTAATATGAACAGTTAATTCAGTTATCTTAGGGGCCTTATTATACACTAATCAGTATCATTAACCTATTCACATTATAATGAAGACATTTCTATCAAAGCTAATCCCTCTCAGATGTTTTTATTACTTCAGCTAAAAAGGAAACAGAGGTAGAATCCCATTTTTCTAAGTATTATTCTGTAAGACAGTTCCACACAATTAAGATATTTTTATGTCACAGAAATATTAATATTGCTTCAGTGAACTAGATAAAAATTCCGAAAATTTTCACAAACTTTCAGATATCTGTGAATCTTTAATCACTAAAGAACTAAGTGATTTATGAAACTATTGTTGTTTACTTACCATATTTGAATGACCACAAAATGACAGAAAAAAATTTTCAAAGTATTAGCTTACAAAAGTGATTATATGAGATTCTGCCATTTCTAGAGAGAAAAAAATAGAACTTCTTGGTAATCTGGTACCCGAGTTAGGGGAAACTATAAACTGAAAATGTAAAGACAAATCAAAGTGTCTCAAAAATGTCAATATTTAACTCAGAGCAAAAACCTTTCTAGTCTTCCAATAACAAACTCCATTTAGCAGGGTTTGGGAGGTTGCTTTTAAAATTATACAAATTTACAGGCCATCCTAGCCTAATCACAGAATAGCCCACTCTAAACATCTCTACTCTCTGCTCTTCAAAAATATATATATAGAAATATATCCACATTTTTAAAAAACCACCCAAAATATCACCAGTACATTTTATAAAATTAAATGCAAATTTTATTAAGGATTTCAAATTACATATTTCAAATTTCTAAAATGGAATAGAACCATTTTGGAACTGGAGAGATGGCATAGATGAACACTGCAATGCCAAATTTATTAGGAAAACAATTCCTCTGCAAACCACATCCCCTTTATGTAACAAGATGAAATAGTATCTGTCCCTTCACTTTGGCAATAGCTATTACCTAAAGGAATGGAAAAAAAAAAAATAGTGGTTCTACTGCTTAAGTTTATTAAAAATGGGATTCTATCTTTAAAATTTTTTGAGTTCAGAAAAGGCTGTGATCAAATGAGCTATGGGTACAGAAACAAGAATCAGCAAAGAATATCTAATCAAAGCAAACAAAAGCATTTTGAAAATAAAGAGGAAAAAACATAAGGTGTTTTCATGGCATTTTTTTCCTACACACTACCATTAACTGGTTAAGGATTTCCAGTAGTTAATTAAAATCTCAGGAGAGGAATGAATAGTACTATACAAATAACAAGATGTGTTCACATTCCAAGATCTTAATACTAAATTTTCAAAAAGGAAGCTCTATCACTTCTAAGAACAAACTTAATGTAATTTTATTAAGAGCAGGAACTCTAGGCTGTCTTCTAATTATAATCCATTTAGTCTACCCTCACCGAGTCAAAGCTTTTAAGCTCATCACAAAAAATTAACAGTAATTAGCCTGAGGTATTTTAAATGTGGCTCTACAGTCTCAAATTTAATGGCATTTCCCCCCACTAAAAATGGTCTTCTTCCTATGTTAGTCCCATGATCTCTGTAGTTTATACTACAATATGGTCATAACTAAAACACTTAAAAACAATCCTTGGACCTTTACAAAGAGTTGCTCATTATCAGCTTCTATTAAGATAGGAGCCACACAAAGATCTGCAAGAGTGTTGTCTGACCAGATCCAAGAATAGAGGTACTTAAACCTTTGTTTTCCAGTTGAATTAACAAGCTCTGGTATGAATAAAATGCTGGCTATCATACTTGTGGTACAAATAGGTCCAAATTTTTGAGCTTTTAATGAGATCAAGAAACATTTCATAAAATTTAACTTAATATGTCTTAACATATCTCTGTGAGGTAGTTAGGTAAACAGTACTACCCATTTTAATACATAGTAAACAGAAGCATGGGTAAATGACATACTCATACTTGAAAAGCGGTAAGAATTAGAATTAACCATAGAGGCTTGGGGCCTTCTCTCTAGCTCTAATCAAAGGAAATAAAAGATTAACCTTTTAATCTGTCTCTTAAAAAAACATCACTTAAGATTTTGCCTTTCTTTTTTATATTTTCTTAATTAGCCGATGGAGTACCTCTCCCAAAGTTGAAACACTTCTCTTCCATAATATGGCAAACTGGGTAAAATGCTTAATTCAAGCTAGGCCTCAGCTTCTACCTGAATTAGTACAAAATTAAGACATTATCTTGTGAGAACTAAAATTATATTTGACATTTTTATTTTAAGCTGCAAAAACAAAAACAAGCAAACAAACAATAACAAAAAACTTGAAATAGGCTTGTCAAATGATGTAAATTCATCCTTTCCAGGGAAGCAGAAGGTAGACCCTACCATAAAGAAAAGACGCTTAGTTAATGGAAGTTAAATTTAAAAGCACAATTAAAATAATGAGGCTTAACTTCTGAAAATAGGTTTTATTCCCTGCCTACAGTAACCAATAACCACACTATGAGTTAGGTTTTTTTACTCCGTTTCCTTACCAGGTTTCTAACTATGTCACCAAAAATAAAAAACCATTAATAATCCAAGTTATCAGTTGTTGTCTTACTGGAAATTCTTAACCATATATTTGTCTCAAGAAATTTTGTTTTTTAAATGAGGAATTGTCTAAGTCACTGTATTTCTGTAACAAAGTAATGAAAAGCACAGCTAGTGCAAGCAAATGTAAACCCAATTCAACTACTAGCTGAAAAAAATACTTTGGTTCTTCAGGAAAAAAATTAGCAAAGCAAAAAAAAAAAAGTTTCTTTTAACAGTTCTGTTCACTTTCATAGCTGTAATCTAAAATCTTTGTTACATGATAAAAATTATCCAGAAGAACCAAACCACGTAGTAATGAATGAACATGCATGAAAGAATTTGTGAAATCAACAGATCTGGCAGAAAAACTAGAGTTAAAATGCTAAGTAGAACAAATTGGTCTTTAAAATTATCAGTTCCTTTCCTTTAAAAAAAATTACTGAGTCTACCAAGAAAATACAAAAACATAAGGCTGTAAGTAAATAATAGTTGTGTTTAGGCTATTACAGTGCAGGTTATCCTCAAGGCCACATACATCCTGCTTCACTGCTGCTTGCACTCTGCTGGGTTTTGATCCTTCTGTTAAAGGAAAACAACAAGTCAATCTATCTTTTTCTACCTGCTTCGGTTAATTTTCAACACTAGTTATCGTAATTATATCATCTCATTGTTGTACCAAAATTTTTGCCAAATTAAAGAAAAGGTATGCAAGGATGGCAAATTATGTATTCAAATATTAGCAAGTCACAAAAATGCTTCAAGTAAGGCCCGTATTTTACTCTGGAATGAACTCAATAACAAACTAAACCATAATCCTCAAAAACAACCAAGCAATTTATGTTAGTCATATTACCAATTATTTTTGCCTTTTTATAGATCAATTATTCAAACATACTAACACTCATACTCTTTAGAGTATTTGATTTGATTATTAACTACCCCTCTTACCTGCTCACTACATTAAAGTATCTTCTGGATCTTTTATAGTATTTAGCAAATGAATGAATGCACTTATCAGAAACCAAAGTTTCAAATGAATCCTGATAATGTACTATGTATTCTGGGGGAAATAAAGGGCTTTACTAACCCTGATATGACAAATACTCAAGAACAACCAATTGGTTGGGAGTCTCAAAGATAAAGAAAACAGAAGTGGCGTGGAAAACCTAACAAACAGTACTGCTTCCCTATTCCCAAGCACCCAGATTATTTAAAAACCTTTGTTTATAAAGCTATCCTTTGGAGGGAAAACCTAACAACACATCCAATAAGTAATTTCAAATGCTTCGTGTGACTCAGTCAGTTGAATGCTGACTCTTAATTTCAGCTCAGGTCATGATCTCAGGGTCCTGGGATTAAGACCCGTATCCCTGCACCCCAGGTCTAACTGTGCTCTCAGGCAGGGAATCTGCTTGAGGATTCTTGCTGGCTTTTCTCTCTCTGTCCCTTTTCCTCTGCCCCTCCCAAACCCCACTTGCCCTGTCTCTAAAATAACTAAATAAACCTTTAAAAAATAAAATGCTTCTTAAAAAAAAACTGTTTAAAAAAAAAAAAAAAGCCCAGGGTGCCTGGATGGCTCAGTCTGTTAAGTATCTGCCTTTGGCTCAGGTCATGATCCCGGGGTCCAGAGTTAGAGGCAGGCATCAACTCCTTGCTCAGCGGGGACTGCTTCTCCCTCTAGCTCTGCCCCAACCTCCATCTCATGCATGCTTTCTCTCTCTCAAATACAATCTAAAAAAAAAAAAACCCCAAGATAATGTATATTAAAAAAAGAAACTTAGGGTTTATTTACCTTAGACTAAGAAAAATACAAAGTCAGAACCAAAAATAAAATTTCTTAGGAAATGTGCATTCAAATTTCACGTATTGTTGAAATGCCAGTGGGGATTAAAGTGGACTATACATCATCTCCAGTCAATAGGATTTATTAAAGAGTTCAATGGACAAAAATTAAGAGATATCTATTAAGAGGTATCAACTCTTATTTAACCTGCTTGAATTAAATAGAAAGCAGCACTAATTTTGCTCACCTTTGAGTCATAGTCTGGATCATTTTCCTCATCTCCTTCTTCTTCCCCTTCCTATATTAAAGTTCAAAATGCATCCATGAAGTAGGTACACAGTAGGAAGAAATGGCTCATAATGTATGGAGAAATTTTAATACAAGTTACTCTATAGGTCAAAAGATTTTCATGATTACAGAGTATGGTGACAATGCAATTTAATTGAAAGCTTCTAATATGAAAAATTTCCCAACACAACTTGAGACATCCAGAGAGCTTTTATTGAAAAGATTTACTGCAGCCAACGTTGAAAAAGTTTACTGCAGCTTTTGACTTCTTCAAAGAGCTGATAACCCTGCAGTAGAACAGAATTATTTGAAATAAAAAAAATGTTCTGAGTTTTGCAATTTATTTATTGAAACCTCATACATACATTGTTTGGCTGTAGAATTCTAAAACCATAATTTTTTTCCAAAAGGTTTATATCCCATATCACAGAATAATGATTATAGCAAAGGAATACATAAGTCACTCAATTTGCTTCTCAATGTGTTAAACAGAGAATTATTTGCTCATTTGGTAAACATTACCTCATCTGCTTCTTCACCTTCTTCATCATACTAAAAAGGGAAAAAAGGATGAAGTTTGAATGAAGCTAACAAACATTTGAGAACAGCATTAGTTATAGCCATCTTAAATCCACTAATATCTAAAGAGGAAAATACTTAACCCAAGGCAATTAATTATAAATTAAATGGCTGCAGGAATCACTCAATTCAGTGCCAGTATCTAAATCTGACAATATAAAAAGTTAAAATAAAGAACACAGTACGACTGTGCATTAAGTGTGATCAGGCAACTATTACTATGAATATTACTTGCCTATATTTATTTAAACACGCAGCACAAAAAAGGCCCTAAATCTATTGGAAAGACTGACACTTAGCAATAAAGATAGCCAAAATATTTGAGGGCAGCCTAATTTTACCTTAATCATTGCTTAATACTCCTTTGGATAAAAATTCTATGCTTCTAGTATTATTAAGTAATAAAAAGCATCTTAGGTATGTTTTGGTCAAAGAGCATAATATATCTACAACAGTGACCAAACACTAGTAAAAAGTTGCACTAAGTCAAAGCAGTCTTCCTGTTAGCAGGAAAATAAAAGCTACCAAGACCCTAAGAGGACATATTTAAAACAATTCAAGAAAGTTATCTATAAGATATCAGTAATTAGCCTTTGAATTACTGTGTTTTTTTAAAAATTACATCTATTCATTTAACTGCTCACCAACTGTGACCATCATACCCTCACCAAATGATTTCAATGCAGGATTCAGATTCACTCACATCATCATCATCATCTTCAATAGCTTCTCCAGTAAAGTATAACACTGATCTTGGGATTATGCGCTCACGTAAAAAGTGACCAATTTCAAAGTCTGCAGCAAGGATAGCTTCAGCATCATCATCCTGTTGTTTTGTTTTGTATTTTTTTAAGGAAAAAAAAGGCACAAAATTTAGTAACTTTTATTTAATTAGGCACATGCAAAACTCTTGGGTTTAAACTCTATGAAACAACACTGAACTTCACTTTTAACTTTCTATCATTTTAAAATTAGCTTATGTGTGTGATTAAACAATCATCTATATATACCTTGGGTTCATACGGTTTGTTTGTTTTTTTAATTTTTTAAATTTATTTTCAGCCTAACAGTATTTATTGTATTTTTTTTTATTATTTTTTATTTATTGTATTTTTGCACCACACCCAGTGCTCCATGCAATCCGTGCCCTCTCTAATACCCACCACCTGGTTCCCCCAACCTCCTACCCCCCGCCCCTTCAGACCCCTCAGATTGTTTTTCAGAGTCCATAGTCTCTCATGGTTCACCTCCCCTTCCAATTTCCCTCAACTCCCTTCTCCTCTCTAACGCCCCTTGCCCTCCATGCTATTTGTTACGCTCCACAAATAAGTGAGACCGTATGATAATTGACTCTCTCTGCTTGACTTATTTCACTCAGCATAATCTCTTCCAGTCCCGTCCATGTTGCTACAAAAGTTGGGTATTCATCCTTTCTGATGGTTCATAGGGTTTTAATAAAACAAAGTTCCCAAGTAAGTGTACATACTCAGAGAAATTTGAGAAAATAAAAATTAGAACCGGTTATTGTTTTTTTTTTACTTAAAATGTTAAAATAACAGCAACTTTGTTACATGACTAATTTTCCTTATAAATATTCACTATTGAAAACACCAAATGGAATAATACTAAGAAAGAATCTCGGGATTTAAATAACATTAGGTATATGGCACATAATGGAAGAACATGAAGGATCGCTCACACTTCCTTATTATTTTATAGAAAGAGTACACAAGCAGTTGTATGTATAATGCCAAATTAGGAGATAGAATCCTACTTAATAAATACTAAGTCAATCTAGGATTTCTATTTAATGACAAAGCACAACACAGAAATGGTGCAGACATTACTCAAAATTCAAATAATGTCATTTAAATTCCAAACAATACAAAACAATGAGTCAAATAATGTCATTTAAATTCCAAACAATACCAAACAATGAGTAAATATTCCATGGATGTTTATTTTGACTCATCAACATAATCCACTATAATAAACAGTGAAAAAAAAACACAAAAGGGAGCAGTGCACTTTGACAGAAAGACTTCTAATCACAGGTGAAGGTGTTCTAGTTGTAACTACTCAAGGCTGTTCTATTACCATATTTGACAACAGAATTAAAAAACAAAAAAAACAAAAACAAAAACAACTTCAACACAAACTCCAAACCAACTCACTGACATGAAAATAGCACAAAATTCTATCTCTATGTTCATTAAGTAGTTCTACCTAAAATTCAGGTGCTGCTTTATAGTCCCCCTTTTTGTCCCACAAAAGACAGACATTTTGAACAAAGCCACTTACCACTCTTTACAAGCAGAAATACTTGCCTTTTACAGATCTGTTCTTAGCCTTAGCCAACACTATTCCAACTCAAAAGTATTCAAAATATACATACTTTCTAATTCCAAATGTATAAAACTACTCAACTATCTGAGTTAAAGTTAAAAAATCTGGCCAACAGAAGAGCAGATTCAAAACGTATGTAGCTTACACCCTGCCTGCACAGACCTGTCTGAGGTTGTTTCTCCTTCCAGGCTGTACACAGGCACTACGGCAGCTCTTGGCTATATGCTCATAATACATGGCCACAATATGAAACCATGTTTCCACTGGAGTAACAAATACAGAAAGAGTTCTAACCAGAATGTGGTTAGGAGTTTTAATAAATAGACAGTAGAAATGATTTATCTAATACATCCTAGTTTCAATACGAAAAATATCATCTTAAGAACCTGAATCCCCCCAATACTTCAAAAAGTCTTTAGCCTTTCAGCATTTCTCAATGGAAACACTACAGGCATTCTGAATAAAATAATTCCAGATGCATAAGGGTCTTCTCCATGCATTGCAAGCCTCAGAATGTAAAATCAGAGTAGCAACTATCCAACTTCCACTTCTGAGAACCAGTTCTTTAATTTCATAGTGAATAATTCAACAAATTAATAATAATTTAACTTACCAGATCTCCGCTCTCAGGAACTGCAAAATTGAGAAAAGAAATTCAAATGAGTACGAAACTAAAGAAAGCTTATAACAGAACAACCATCGATACCCAAACTAAAACCACTATTTACCTTCAGGAGGGGCAAAAAAATTAAAGAAAGAGTCATTGGAAACTGTTTTGGTCACAGTACGAACTGTCCCACGTCCCTTGTGTTTCTGCTTCTTCTTAATGGTTTTCAAAGTGACATTCTTTCCTTTTTTCCAATCTATCTGGCACCTTGCAAAACAAAGGGAAGAATCTATCAGAATTACCATGTTATACTTTACTGCTGGAAGAGCCAAGATTTATCTAATTAAATATTTATTTTTTTTAAAGATTGTATTATTTTATAGAAAGAAGCGAGAGAGAGAAGAGTGAGAGCACATGCAGGTGAGTAGGGGGGAAGAGCAGAAGGGGGGGAAAAAAATCACAAGCAGATTCTGGGCTGAGACACAGGGCTCAATCTCACAACCCTGGGATCATGACCTGAGCTGAAACCAAGAGTGGAAGCTTAACTGACTGAGCCACCCAAGTACCCCAAATGTTATTGTTTTAATTACAGATTTTAGAGGGAAAAATTGGCTCAAATGTTTTCAATAGCAATATAAAGAGAAATTTTTAATTCTAAACACATTTTTGCAATAAATAGACAATTAACACAAATTCATAATATAATAAATTTAAGTGTGTTCTCCTTTGAAGAAATGTCTCTACCACTAAAAGCCAAGGAGAATTCTAGGAAAATAAGTGTGTTCATCTAAGAAAACACTTTTCTGAAATGTTTAGAGATAAACTATGCATCAAGGACACACAAGGATTTACTAAATAATACAAATCACAAATAAAACAAAAAGACAGAATATTCTGTGAAAGCAGTAAAATTAAACTCACCCTGTACAACCCATAATTTCTGGTCCATCGAAAGAAAAGGGATCAGAATCATCTGGTTCTGACCTCATCCTATATGTCTTTGTCAACACTTCATTTGTGAAATATTCATTGGGTTCAAAGTGAAATTCTAAGACGAAACTCTTTAAAAAAAAAAAAAAAAAAAAACTAATGAAATTCCTACGTCACAAATGTTAATCCATTAGTAAGTAAAATTCAATCTGTTTATTTTTATAAACACGTAAACGCTTAGGTGATAATGCCTTTCCTATTCTGGGAAAGGGTCAGAAAAACCCCAAATTATGTTAAAAAAACAAGACACAAAATAAAACTGAATAAAACTTAGCTTAGTTTACAATTTCTATTTATTAACATGTTTATAAAATAGTTTTATTCAGTAATAAACTGACCAAGTACTCCTTCCTCCTTCCATACCCATAAAGAGGACTTTTAATCATCATCTTATCCAAATTTGACAGGAACAGCCCAACTGTACTACACACGATAGAACAAACTATAGCCTGTAGTAGTTTTCCTCATTCCTCACATACTACTGATGGTTTCTGGGAGAAGCTAGTAACTGATCTTTCATCATGAAAAGTGGAAGCCCTCTAACATACTCTGTTTTATGTATTTCCCAGACACATGCCTTTTGAGACGGAGTTAAGTATTTAGGGTGCTACTATTTTTTATCTATTTTTAATCTAGGATCAAGGAGTTCCTATATTTCAAAAACAGTTTTATGTTCAGAGGGAGGAAAAGAAATAAATTCTGCATCACAATTACCAACATTTAAACCACAATTATTAACATCCTACCAACAACAGTACCAAGTACGAGTTTTAACTTCTTTCTGACCCATCTCTAGGCTTAGAATATCACCTCTTTTTTGGAAAGTTCCATATGTCTACCTAAAAACGTCGAATGTTAAAAAACTGAAAATACTTTAAAGTTCTTTTACCATGGGCTGGCCAGCATCTGAGAACTTCACTTTAATATCTTTCAAGTGCTTCAAAATAGGTTCATCATGTTCCTGCAAATTAAGAAAATACGGAAATGCATATCTAACATGGCATTTTAGGATTAGTGTGCTATTACTGGACAATAAACATTTAGCTGACTGAGACATTTTTAGTGAGGCTTTATGTAACAATTATGAACCATAAGACCTATTCTCCAGATTATGGCTTATACTAAAGCTAGTTTACTTATAAGCTCTACTTACTTCTACTGGCAATAGTAGGAAAAAAGTGACTTAACAGGGACGCCTGGGTGGCTCAGTTGGTTAAGCAGCTGCCTTCGGCTCAGGTCATGATCCCAGCGTCCTGGGATCGAGTCCCAATCGGGCTCCTTGCTCGTCGGGGAGCCTGCTTCTCCCTCTGCCTCTGCCTGCCATTCTGCCTGCCATTCTGTCTGCCTGTGCTCGCTCTCTCTCCCTCTCTCTCTCTGACAAATAAATAAATAAAATCTTTAAAAAAAAAAAAAAAAGTGACTTAACAGAGAATTACATCATCATCAGACTGAATGGGCTGAAGACTAAAAAAAATTAAGTCTAACTCAGGCATGTTGGCTTTAAAAACATTTCCTTTTCCAGCTGCTTCTTGTTCCTTTCACTGTGCTAGGTCCTTTTCTACTTTTCCAAAGGAGAAATGCAATAAGCAGTCATTGTTATGAGATTTCTTTTCCTTGACTTTAACTTTCAACAATTACACTATAAGGCAATAAGTACTATAATGCACAGAATAGTGGCTCAAGAAATGCTTCTTCTTCTTCTTTTTTTTTTTTTTTTTTAGATTGTATTTATTTATTTGACAGAGAGAATTCAAGCAGGCAGAGCAGCAGGCAGAGGGAGAGGGAGAAGCAGGTTCCCCACGAAGCAGGGGGCCCGATGCAGGACTCCATCCCAGGACCCTGGGATCATGACCTGAGCCAAAGGCAGATGCTTAACCAACTGAGCCACCCAGGCACCCCTCAAGAAATGCTTCTAATTAGGACAGGAAAAGTTTCCCAGAGAAGGTGACATCTGTGTTGTACTCCCAGAAAAAGTGAGAACTGTAAAAGAGCTAAAGATCTTTATGTTATTCTTTTAAAATGTAAATGTTCCTTGGAATATTTGTTTCAGACTGAAAAAGTCTTTTTGGGTCAGATAAAAGAAATTTTAAGTTTCCTCCCTCCAATCTCTAATACTAAGCACCTAAATAAAGAAGAAAAAAGACTATGACAAAACATAGCTCAATGATAAACAGCTGTCAAAGGGACCACTTCATTATCTAATTTCTGAAACTGAATTATAATTTATTTATTACATTAATCAAAAATGTCATTTTCCTTCTACAGGTAACAGAGGTTTCAAAAGACAGCAATCATTCTATAGAGGTCAACAATGGAGAGACTAGTCATCACAGCCATTTAAATTTCAAAGGTTTTTATCCTTTGAGGTAGTCAGATGTTTTTATGAATAAAATTACCTGAACCATATCACTGAGCAAGTCAACATTCTTAAAAACAGTTAACCAGAATTCAGGAATTCCCTTGGGGTCTTCTTTTTCTTCATCTTTTTTCTCATCTTCAATCTTGGCTTTTTCTTTCAGCTCCTCCTTGATAAATGACAGCATTAAGTTACTAAATTCCTAAATCAGACTATTTGATAAAATCTTACCCATCCCCTTAACTTACATCCAGCAGTGAAGTACAGAAACCAACAAATCCTCAATCACCAACTGCAATTTTCAATCAGTTAAGTTCTAGTCTAATTGTGTAAACACTGCTGTTACCCATACCAAACTTTACTTCTATAAATATTACTACTACCAGACCCCTCCAAAAGAGAACCACTAAGAGAGAACCTATGAACTATATGGGAACATTTTTGGATTAAAATTATAAAGCTTCAGGAAAAAAAAAAATAATAATAAATAAACCTTGCCCAATTCCTCACCCCTTGTTCTTATCAAAACATTATGTTCTCCTTATCAACCAACATTAAAATAGCAATGCTGGGGAAACAGAGTCATGTAACAGAAAACTGTATTTATGTCACAACCCTGCCGCTTATTAATTGTAGGCAAGTCAACAGAAGCCTCCATTTCATCACGTGAAAAACAGTAACAATCTTTTATATGTCATGATGAGGTTCAAAGGGAAAGTTTATATAATCTATTAAAATTTAAAGACTAAAGAAATGCAAGGGAACAATGTATTTGGGTACAGACGGCACCAGGGCTAAGAGTGGCTCATCTGTTCTGATTATCGTTAACTCACCATCAATCTTACAATAAAATATTTCCAAGGTATTAAAAAAACACTAAATTACAGTTGGTACCAACCGAAATTTCATCCTCCTCATCTGGTTTCCATTCACATTCTTCTTCCGTAGGTTCATAAATTGCATTAATGATCTCAAATCGCTAAAATGATTTAAAAAAAACAAAAAAGAAAAGCTTGCATAAAAACACTGACATCCAGCTAGTAGCTGTTTCTCATTAAAGATGTGTATAGATTTAATGAATGCATACCACAACTTGAATTGCTATTATCGGTAGTTTTCCTAAATACCTCTAATAACCATTTTGGTGAGAGGTCTGAAGACTAACCACCCGTAAGTTTGTTTGTATTTCCAGAGCTTTATTGTAATCTCAAATTTTAGATCAAGAAAATAAAGTAGTAGAAATATTACCTTATCAAACAGAGGCTGATAGAGAACAGCATACTTTCTTTCAAGATCATGAACTTCCTCATAGAATTTGGCTTCTATCTGTGCACATTTAACTTGAAGATTTTTGAGAGCATTCACTCGTCTTTTAACTACCCTAGGCAAACTGAAAGGTTGGTACACACCAGTTACACAGCATCACAGTAAAACACAAGTCACACTTTTATCATATTGAAAAGTAAAGCAAAGAAGTTAGTGAATGATAGGTGTCCTATTTGAAGCAAAAGCAATACTCATTCAAAGTAATTAAAATTCCAGAAACATAAATACATGAACTTAACTATAAAATATTTCAAGAGTGAACATTTAAGCAGATACAGTAAGTTGTGATTAAAAAAAATGTAAACCATATCAAACCTAAATCTTTCATTATAATCAAGTTCAGGATTAGACTTGTCTGTGCTGACATTTAAGCTGTAAAACAGTCTATCTCTTAGGAAGTTAGAAAGTCATTGACTAACCATCCTGAGAATAAGGACAATACCTTGCTTTAAGAAAAGTATGCATATCTCACCCATACCAGCTATTTTTAGGGAAAAGGATATTAGAAAAAAGGAGGGTATCTTACACCATTATTTCCTATTTTAGTCTCTATTTAGAATTTAAACTTACATTTAAAAAAATGTATATTTCATTAAGAGACTTTCAGTAACAGGTTTGAGATATAATTCATAAATCATACAATTTACTATGGGGTATAAGCCCCCTGAAGTATGATTAAACTTGTGAATCTCCCTACCACTCAAAAAATGTTTGCTCAAAATTTATTGAACTTCAGGGACTCTATACAACAGATAGAATCCAGGTTAGAATTTCCTGCCTTAGGCAGATTGCTGTAAATCAAGTAATTCTCTTACTTAAGTTAAGATAATGAGAAATAAAAAACTTTCTACATATACCAATTTTTATTTCTCACAATTGAAAGTAAAAAGTTTGATGTTTTGTCAAGGTGATGAAATAGCATGGGGTGCTGCCCACCCCCACACTGTGTCTCAGAAAAACAAAGAGAATTCAACTCTAGAAATTTCAGAACCAACAAGAAAACAACTATTCAGGGACTCACACACGCAACCACACACATACCAGGAGCAACTTCAGGGTGAGTAACAACTGTACAGAGTGAACTGCAACCTGGAAAAGGGAGGGAATGGGCGGAATGGGCAGCAGTGAGGAGAGGCTCGAAGAAAGCTTTTGAAATTCTGCACTTGCCTTACAACAGTCTCTATAACTCCTTCACCCTTTGCAGAGCCTAGTGCCAGCATTTTTAGTAGCTGATGAAAGCTGAACTGGCTGCCTGAGAGCCTACAAGCATTCTTCTTCCACCCTTCCAATCCAGGTAAAATGGATTACAACCAGAGGAGAACGCCTCTTCCCCAAGCAGCCAAAAACAATCACCTGGAACTAACAGCAAACTTCTGAGTCCGAAGTAATCGGAACTCTCCTTAGGTTCATTCCAATCCCTTTTCTTAAATTCCATGGGACTGTCACAAACCAGAGCCTGATCTTTTTATTCCTCCCCTCAATAATCATTACTGGGGAGCAACTTATCAACCACAGTGAGCCTGAGCTCTACAGCCAAAGTAACTAAACCCTTAAGAAGTGTAATTTTTAATGAAAGAATGAAGTATTTATTATCTGAAGCCATATTATTAGACAAAACAATGTAAATATATTTAAAGAGATAGGGAAGAAACGAGACCAAGAAATCTGAAACAAAATAGAAATATTAAATATGAAAAATACAGTGGCTAAAATAAATAACCAATAAATAGGATAAACAGAATATAGGTTCAACTTAAGGAAGTCCATTAAAGTTGAAAAGCTCTCTAGAAAGGCAGCAGGAAAGACAGAAAAATTATGACTTGGACGACAAAATTAGCAACAGCTGAAAGACAGAAGAGGTGGCTATCTGAATAAATGAAAAATAAATTTCTCAGAGTTAAAGTAATATAGAAATCCTTACTCTAAAGCCCTAGACAGTTAATGAGATTCATGAATATCAAAGACCAAAGAAAATTCTAAATGTGTTCAACGAAAAGCAAATAACCTACACAGGAGAAGGAATCTAACATCAGCTTCAAAAGGAAATAGCATATACAAGAAGAAATGAACTTTTATTTAAGAAATCTGAACTTATAATTTTATAAGCCAAACTATTATTCAAATATGAAGACAAAATAAAAATTGCACAAGGCACATAGGCTTTAGGAAACACGCCAGATATACTCATTACATTCATTAAAAATAATTTCTGAGAAAGTTTTAAAAAATTAAGAAATTACTATGTAAGTATGGGTGGCCAAATATCTTGGTAAATCTTACTGTTGCCTTGATAGAAAAGAAAGAAGACTAGAGAATGTATATTTATAAATAATACAGACATTAGTAAATTTATGAAATCAGTAGGGGTAAATAAACTTAACAAGTTATGAGCCCCTTGGGTTGTCTGGGTGGCTCAGGTCATGCTCTCAGAAGTCAAGATTTCAGGGTCCTGGGATCTAGCCCCCGCACCTGGCTTTCTGCTCAGCAGGGAGCCTGCTTCCCCTCTGCCCCCTCTGGCCGCCTCTCTGCCTACTTGGGATCTCTGTCAAATAAATAAATAAAATCTTTACAAAAAAAAAAAAAAAAAGTTATGAGCCCCTTTACCATAATAACAAACAACAGAATGCAGTAACTTTAACAGAAGACAACCTAATTTAATGGAAAGCAAAAAAAGAGAAAAAAAAAACAAAGCACAATAAATTATAAAATAATAGCAGTTGAGCCCCAAAACAATACCGCTTTCAAGAAATGCAGTTTAAAATTACTAATAAAGGGAGCGCCTGGGTGGCTCAGTGGGTTAAAGTCTCTGCCTTCGGCTCAGGTCATGATCCCAGGATCCAGCCCAGCATCAGGCTCTCTGCTCAGCGGGGAGCCTGCTTCCTCCTCTCCCTCTCTCTGCCTACTTGTGATCTCTCCGTCAAATAAATAAATAAAATCTTTAAAATAAATAAGTAAATAAATAAAATTACTAATAAAGAAGCAAACTTCCATACTAGAGATAAGATATAAGGATGGAAAAATCCATGCAACGTAAATAAAAACCAGAAGAAAGTTAGAATAGCTATCTTAGTATCAGACAAAACGATTTATAACACCACCACCACCACAAAATACGACAGAGGACATTTTATACTGGTAAACTGGAACAAAAGGACAAGATATACACATCACAAACATATAGTTAATAATACAGCTTCAAAATATATTAATCTATAACTAATAGAATTACAGGGAGAAACAGATTAAGCAGAAATTTTTAACACATTCTTCCCAGAAACTGTCAGATCAAGCTATCAATCAATAAGCAGAAATAAGCAAACCTGAACAACACAACAATTAATGTCTAGGCTACGAATTTCAGCATATAGTTTCACACTTAACTTTCACAGAACATGTAGAAAAACAAATATTAAGGCCATAAAAGATAATTTTTTAATAAAAATCAAATGAACAAAGCCCTCAATTCAAGAAACTGGAAAGGGGAATGGAGCAAATCCAAGTAAGGGTTCTCAAACCAAAGGCCAAAGTCCATTTTTAGAAGCATTCTACCCACCATTAGAGAACAGTTAATTCCTATCTTATACAAGCTGCTTTTAACAGCAACCCTGTTTATTTCATTAAGCAGCTGAAATCTTGACTCTAATACCAGGGCATGGAATTACCATCCTGTTAAAGTTTCTGTATTGTAAATATACATATACATACATCACACACGCATATCCAAACACACACACATATTCAAGGACATTTCACTAATGAGTAAGGACCTTGAATAAAATATTGACTACTTGACTCAACAGTATAGTATTAATACATGATTAAATTTATTCCAGGAATGCAAGGCTAGTTTAGTATTGGAAATACATGTTTCCAAAAATATGTTCAATGTGTACTTAACAGATTCAAAGAAAAAGTCAAAAGACCATCTGAATACATACAGAAAAAAGGTCATAAAAAAATCCAAGTGGACACCAAGTTTAATGGAGAGATTTTATATCCATTCCTGGTTAAGACTAGAAATAAGATAAAGATGCTCACACTTAATGCTAACAGTACTGAAAAGTCCTGGCCAATGTTATAATGAAATAAAAATAAACCTGGTGTGAAAGATTAGAGCTAAAACTGCCATTATTTGCAGACAAGATCTTTTGCCTCTGGGAGAAAAGAAAAGAACAAATTACTGTAATACATGTAGCAAGATTTCCGGATGCAAGATCAACAGCAAAAGAAATATAAAAATAAATCAATAGCACTCTTCTGTACATCAACAACATTCAACTCAGAAATACAATACAAAGTAAGATGTTATCCACAATACCAACACAACTAAAGTATACAGAAATTAACCAAGAACAGACAATGAGAAATACTTTGTAATAAAAGAGAGTATGATTTCAATAAATACAAGGATATAGATGAGACAATTTTACATTAGAAGAATTCCCTATCCATTTTAATCTATAGATTCAATGCAACTCCTATCAAAATTTTAGTGGGGGGGGGGGTTGTTTTGTTTTGTGAAAACCCCTATAAACTTACTATCAACCATATGTTGGATAAAGGTTACATATGATTAGGCCAATCTTAAGAGTGTATTCCACAGGGGATGAGGAAGGGAGGGAAGGTAAAAGAAAGCAAGATATTATAGGGAGAAACAAATTAACACCCTGCCAGATACCATTTACATACTAAAAAGCCAAATTAAAAAAAGAGTGCTGCTCAAAGACAAACACAGGTGTTTATAAGAAACTGACACGCAATAAAGGTCATATCACAAATAAATGAGGAAATAATGAACTGTTTAGTGAAGTGTTACAGAAACAAGCTCAGTAAAAAAGGGAAAAACAAAAAACAAAAAACCCTGATGCACAGCTAAATACAAAGAGGGTTTATTAAAGACCTAAAGATGAAAGGTGAAACTAGTCAACAGGAAATGGAGAAGGAACTAGTAAGAACTTCTTAACTTGAATAAGCCACAGGTCAAAAAACCTAGAACATAAAAATTAAGGACTTCTGTTTTATGGAGAATGCTATGGATAGATAAAGTTAATAAAAATGACAACAGATTATTTACAAAGTCTAAAACTGATAAGAGATTAACACCTTGAATATAAAAAAAAACTCCTGCAAAACAAGATAGTAAACCCCAATAGGAAAATGGACAATGAGAACCTAAAAGGTTCACACTCATGATGAATAAAAAGCTCGTTAGACAACAAAAAGTACAAATAAAACAAAATAAACCTGGACCTCTTAGACTGGTAAAAGCAAAAAACCCATAAAGCTGAATGATGCCACAACTGCTGGCAGAGACAAGGATGAAGGCTGCCTCATGCACTGGATACAGTCATTCTAGAAAGCAAGCTGGGAAGTACTTAAAAGCTTGCATACCCTGTAACTAACAATCCCACTGTAAGTATGTATCCCCCCCAAAATTCTTACACAGTTCTTTAAGAAGGCATGCAAAAAGAGGACCATTACAATGGAATTTGTGCTGATGAAGCTTAGAGGCAATCAAGATATCCATCAAAGAAAAAGCATGTAATAAAACATGGTGGACACGAATCACCATAAATGATAACATTCAGAAGCCAGAAACTACTAGCCAGAGATTACACACAGATAGCAACATGGATGGAGCTTAAACTCATAAAGCCAAGTAAAAAAAGAATTATAAGCAGAATAAGATATACAGGCTACTATTAATGATTTACAGGACCAGTGAAATAAATAAGAAATTCGCATTTCTTCTAATTCTGTGTATTTCTAGTACACCTCCGAACAAATCTCAGAAATGGTTAAGATCAGTGTATATCCTATGGAGGGGAGTCAAACTTTAAAAGACCAAGTCTAAATTGGTGGTGCTCAGCGAAATTTTAAACTCCCCAAAATCCTATGCTAGATACTAACAGACATTAGCTTTCCACTATTAAGTATATGAGCCCTAGATGGTCTTAAAAAGATATACCTGCAATGCTGATTACAGAAGGATAAATAAAGACTACAGAAAAGAAGAACTTGTACCTTTCAATGTATCCTGTTGGTGTTTCTACCAGACCATCAAGTCTTTCTTGAAGGGCTGCAAGAATCTGAGGATTTTGCATCATCTGAACAGTCAGCTGACGCGCTTAAAAAAAAAAAAAAAAAAAAAAAAAAAGGCATCGAAAGAAGGATTTTATGAAAATGTATTATGCTATTTTAATAGGACAATCCAATAATGAAGTTTTCCTGACTAGCCCATAATTCATTGGTCTGAGTAGAAATGGGGAGCAAGCTGAGGAAAATCCACTCTGGAAAAACCTGAAATTCAGATTCCTAATGATCTAGTAACACAAACCATTTCTCATGCCATTGCCACAACTACTATTAACTATAAATGTCCCTTCTCTTCCTACTACCTTGTGTTTCATCTACCTTACATTTTTAAGAAGCTCAAAGCTTCATCCAGATGCCTACCAATGACTCCATATAATGCTTTGATGGTAGACAACACATTATCAGAAAACTTCAAGTGTACTGACACTTTGGACCCTGGGAGAAAGACTGTGAAGTAACCTAACTGCCTGTTTGATGCGTACAATATAGTGTGCTTCTGTGTATCAGAATAGAGAAAGTTAATAGCTGAGACAACCAAGGTTGTAACTAAAGCCAAACAAAATGTGGTTGTTAATGTGTCCAAAAATTATACTAAATCCAAAAATAAACTAGATTTAGGCAAAACAAATTATTTTGCTATTATTATCTCTTCATCAATAGACATTACACAAAATTGACATGAATTTTCCCAGTTATGTTTCTGTCAATTCCTGGTATTAATTTGATTACTGGATGGTGTATAGTTATGATAACCAAAATGACTTCAAAAATGTCAATGTTGGCCACTAAGGATACTGACCTACATATCTTTTAAGACAATGCTACAAGATGAAAGCTGAAGCTGAAGTTCAGCTGTCTTTTCACAATTAACCTCCATCTGGCTCAACAATGAAAAGTTGAATCATCTAGTACTTTATTAATTCTTAGCCCATACCTACACGGCATAACCTAAAGCAGCACAATTCCCCACTACCATCGCTACTTCTCCCTTTATAATTATTTGCTGAAAAAACTGTAAGATTTTTGTTTACATTTAATAAATGTCTTCTTTGTCATTTGGTTGGAAAGATTTTTTAAAAAGCTTGAAATTTACAACTATATGTTTTCTATATATGAAATACTGAACATTTCCAGTAACTCTAAGCTAGTGTTGTTTGTTTACAACTGCCACCAGAAACAACTCCCACCAAGACCTGTAACATTTCTAAATTCAGACAAAACTCACAGCAGCTGTTTGACCCAGCGAAGCCATGTCACTCCAGCAGTAGAGGGTACACCAAGTAACTTCTGATGGGTCACTATATTCACACCTTCCTCCCTTATTACCACTCTGTATCCATCTCCCTCTTCCCCTCCTTTCTTCCCCCCACCCCAAACATACACACACAAACTGTTCCTGAACTAGACATATGGGCCACATGGGTAAAGCAGACAAGGATCCAAAAGGGAACAATATTTGTTACTACCCTCTAGAAGACATGTGCCAGCAATCACTGGCTCCTGAAGTAATTTAAAATAATACCTTTGATTTTTGTTTCTTCACCAGTTTCTTCTTCTTCTACTTCTTCAACATCATCCAAATCTTGATCAAGTTCAGACTGTTCTTTGCTACAATATCATAGTATCACACCAAGGTTCAAATGTACCAATTACCAAAAAAAATTAAAAATTATAAAAAACTTCAACTCATTTTCTAGGTTAATATGCCTCTTTCAAAAATATGAAATAGGAAATTCAAAAGGTAATTCAGTTTTCTTTCTAACTTCATAAATAAACAGCATAACCTGGAAGTACGTAAAATTTCATTTAAAAGCACATGGTCAAATATAAAATTTATATTTTAAGGTTTTTTTCCAGAGATTTTATTTTTAAAGAAATTCTCTGCACCCAATGTGGTGCTCAAGCTAACAACCTGGAGATCAAGAGTTGCATGCTCCACCGACTGAGCCAGTAGAGGCCCCTCTACTCTTAGCTTTAAAAATGTCGTTTGATAGGGTTGGTTCCAGGAACACGAGGTCAAGAAGTATATGTTCTCTACCCAGTATCCACTGACTTCACTCTTCTTAGTAACAGCACCCTGATTTTACATGAGATGGCAATACACCAAGCTTTTAAAAATCTCCATTTCCCAGCCTATCTTTTAGCTAGGTGTGGTTATGTAATTCTGGGCAATGAGTTAAAAAAGCAAAATGTACAGAATTTTGAGTATGCCTTCCTTAATAGGATAATAGACAGCTGGGAGGCCTTTTTGATCTTACTCCCTTTGTAGAATAGGGATATAAATTATAGAGTTCTAACAACCATGCTGGGACCATGAGGCATCCTAGAGAATGAAAGCCAACAGAATGAAGGAGTTTGGAAGAACAAGGATCCTGGATCCCTGATGGCTACAGGGCAATCACATCAGCCTGTACTCACTATCTTAGGACTTCCCTTTTTCTTTACTTCATAGTGGAGATGGGCAAAAAGTTAAGAAAACCTAAGTCTACCTTTGTACTTAAAGCCAGGAGGATGGCACCATTGAAAGAAAAGGGAAAAAAGTAGTAAGATAACATTCACCCCCTTTCACCTTAAAAATCTAGCTTTTGAATATGAAATTACAATGAGAATTAAAAAGGGAAATAAGGTTATCTAAGTCAACATATAGGTCTTCATATAATTCCTTGTGTGATTTTACATTTTAGTATTTGGTTCACAGATTTAGTCACGTTCACGTTTAGGAACAGCACTTCAAGTATTAACTTTCATACACAGACAAATACCACCTAATTTTCATATAAGAACAAATACAGAAAAAAGTCAACTGTATTCTGCCAGCAAAATTTATGTCCCTGTAAACTAAGGAGAAAAAATTCAGCCTTCCCATCAGAAACAATAGATTATTTCTGAAACTGTCTTTGATTTAGTACAAACCTAAACGTACATACATTTAAGGGTCATTAAATAAAGATCACATAGCACAGCTACTCCTCCAGTGTGCTTTTAGTCATTTACTGAACACCTACATTTTAAGGCCTTAAAACAGGGGTCCACAGACTATGTTACATGGTCAAATACAGCCCACTATTTTTGCAAATAAAACTTTACTGGAATACGGCCATGTAAGTTTGTTTACGTACAGTCTATGGCTGCTTTTACACTACAACAGCAAAGCTGAGTAACTGCAACAGAGACCATACAGCCCAAAATGCCTAAAATATTTATAATGAGGTCATTTAAGTTTGCTAACTCCTGCTTTAAAAAACAAGAATCCTCCCTTCCTTCCACCCTCCTAGGGCTCACAGCCATCTAAAATTAAATAAGGTGATGGTGGGGAATTGAGCTGTCAAAACCAATTTATTCTTTTTTTTTTCCTTAAGTTCAAAACAAAATGAGGTTGCAAGGTTAAGATGGCAGATTGCACATACTCCTCTGAGTTCTTCCAAAATCTCTACTAAAATAAGGATAAAAGGGTTTTTTAAACAGAAGACGAACACTGAAGGACAGGAAGAGAAGAAAGAGCAGCAGCAGCAGCAAGTTCACGGAGAAGTGAAAATCTAACTTAACAGTGGGAAAATCTGAAAACTAGACCTAACACAAAATCAAAAAGGACACTTTTGGAACTAGGGCTGGAGGGATGAAATTGGAGAAAACAGGGAGGACTAAACAAAAACTGATAAAGCAGTTTAATCTCCAGATTCTCTCCCTCAATCTAGCAGAAGCACAGCAGCTTCTTCTTTGGAAAGGGTTAAACTAAGAGCTCAGACTATAAGACCACAGATACAGCTAAGAGTCTCTCAGATATAGGACTGTATCCCGCTAGAATGTTGGATGTAGAGACCCTACCCTAGCCACCTTTTCCCAATTTGGATTCTATAACTGAAAGCCAGATCCTCACCCAGATATTCTTCCTTAAGGTATCTGACATAGAGCCCACAAAAAAAAAAAAAAAAAAAGAAACCACACATCATTCTGACAATGGGGATTCTCACAATAAACAACCACCCTGATGACCTTATATTACAATCTAAATTAAAAGCCTCCCTCCACCCCAGAACAAATTTTCTCATCAACTTTTTTTTAAACATCTCTCAACTGCATATTCTCCCCCACCCAGATCTTAGTGAGTAGACAACCAAGTTTTACGTCCTATTTGAGAAATGCTTTTATATGGAGACAAAAACAAATACAGGAAAGAAAAAATTTAAGAGCAAACAAACTACACAGGGAAAAAACATCCACAGAAAAGATACCACAATCCAGTAAAAAGATATTACAGTCAATGAAGTAGGAACAAGATGCTATAAAAAACAGGAACAGAGAATAAAGATACTCCTGAAAACTACACAACAGAAATTTAGACACTTTCCATGCTGAAAAGTAAAATTTCTTCAGCTTTCCCTAGAAAGAAGAGCAGAGATAAAGATGGGAAAACAAGACAAAAGATAATTAGAACAAGTTCAACATTTAACATAATAGGAGGTCCAGAAAGAGAAAACGGAAATAAGACAATCAACAAAATAAGTCAAGAATATTCCCCAGAACTGAAAGCCATCAGGTTGCCAGACTGAAAGGGCCCACCACTGAATGCCTACTACAACAAATTTTAAAAAATACATGTAACAATGTGAAAAATTCAGAACTCTGAAGCCAGAGTGCTTCCAGAAATATGTATGTTTAAAACAAAAAGTGTCACATACAATGATCAAGAATTATAATGACTTTGAACTTCAACACAGCAATACTGGAAGCCAACTGATAATGGAGCAATGCCTTCAAAATTCTGAAGAAAGAGGATTCCCAAATGAGAATTCTACACTCAAACTATCCAACATAAGGATAGAACTGTCCTTTTCAGTCATTTATCTCAAAATAATTTATTTCCCTCATACTCTTCCAAGAAAGTATTAAAGAACCAAAAATGAAAATAACATGGGATACAAATTTGCAAATAGCAAACCCAAGAGAAAAAAACAAAATGAAACCCCAGGAAGATAATAAAATAGATCCACAATGATGGCTATATAACCAAGGTTAAGCAACCCAGATTGGAGCAGTAGAATACAGAAGGCAATCACTTTGAAAGCCGTTATCACTAAAATACCTGCTGCCATTCTTTTTTAACCATGGAAGGATTGGCCAGATTCTTATATGTACTTCAATGTGATGCCCTTGTGTAAATTTTCCTGCCTTCCCACCTCCATGCTCTGCTGCCTACAACTTGTGTGTATCATACCCCCATCCAAGTCCAAGTGTTGTTTAACCTACTCCCAAGCTATGTGAAATCGTAAGCAACAAATAATGCAGCTCACTTATTCTCCCTTACCGTATTTCTGCAAGACATCCATCTACACTAGAACCCTGACAGAAGCCAACTTCATAAAACTGTTGTTTCTAGAGTACATGACCTTGCCCAATAAATTCTTCAGGATAGCTGATGCTAGACTATGACCCAGATAATCTTTTTTTTATTTTCCTACCTTGGAGACTTCAACTGATAGTGGTAATATTGCTTTTCTTTTTAAACACAGATAAGTTTGTGACTGCTATTCAGATTTTCAAAATTAAACACTGATTAACCATGTATAGGTGTTAAAACTCTAAAAAACAAAACAAAACAAAGCAAAACAAATGATTTAGACAAATGCCAAGACAGTGCTTACACGTCTGGAGAAGGTGGAGGATGCAACTGAGAAGAGGGACACTGGGCTTCTAATACTAATGTTTTACTTTTAAAAACTCAAATATAAGTATCCTAAACTCTACATATACATTTCATACACTCTTTATCTTGTTTGTAGGATACACTAATATGGAAGTAGTAAAGTCTTTGGGTAATACACATATGGTAAAAATGGATTTTGCAAGTATTTCTTACTCATTTCTGTGCTCAGCACATTCCTAAGAATAATCACTGGCAAATGGTTTATTAAAGACAATGATTATATATACTACATTTTGTTTTGGATACACTGTACCCATCTATTATATCGGCAGGTATTAAGTATCAGTCTTTACCATACATTTTTATAATGTTATTATTACTACTATTAATTACATCAGAGTACAAAGTGAAGCCCAATCTCTGGGAAAAGCAAAAAACAAACAAAAAAACAACTATCTGGCACTTACTTGTCAATGTCTGCCATGTTGTTAAGAACTCCAAATATCTATGGAGAGAAATGCCAATGTTAACAAAATATACATATATATATATATATATATATATATATATAAAATGTATTTAAAACCATTAAAAACATTTGATGCCCAAACCCTTTAAATCAGCACCACACTGAGAACCAACCCAAGAAGGAACGTATACTCCCATTAAAAACACATCACTGTTGGGTGCCTGGGTGGCTCAGTTGGTTGAGCAACTGCCTTTGGCTCAGGTCATGATCCTGGAGTCCTGTAGGATGATTCCTGCAAGGCCTGGGCCTCCCTGCTCAGCGGGGAGTCTGCTTCTCCCTCTGCCCCTCCCCCTCATGCTCTAACACTTGCTCTCTCATTCTCTTTCAAATAAATAAAATCTTAAAAAAAAAAAAAAAATCAGTGTTAAGAAGAAAAATCATGGCACATATACATGGACTTTCATACTAGCCCCCAAAGTAATTTTTCAGAGGATACTGCTAAAAATAATGAAGTTATTACTAGGCTTTTAGACTACTATGTAAGAACATTTCATAATAGGACTGCTGGTAAAGAATCTGATGTATGCTAGTATCACAGAAAAGAATACAAGAGGTCTTTATTCAAACTCTTTTAACATACAAATGATCAATTTTTGCTTAGACTTAGTACCTCACAGAACCCACTTCATTTTTAACGGTATTAATTCTTATCAAATTCATGTTAAAAAGCCGAAATCTGCCACCATTATGCCCCCAAAGATCTTCCTAAAAAGTTTAATAATCTTTGCATCAAGTTAGTCCTGGGGCACCTGGGTGGCTTAGTCATTAAGCAGCTGCCCTCCACTCAGGTCAAGATCCCTGGGTCCTAGGATGGAGTCCCTGCATGGGGGCTCCCTGCTCAGCGGGAAGCTTGCTTATCCCTCTCCCACTCCCCTGCCTGCATTCCCTCTCGTCTCTGTCAAATAAATTAAATCTTAAAAAAAAAAAAAAAAAAAAAAAAAAAAAAGTTAGTCCTTTAAACAACTTAATAACAGTTTTAAAGCTCTGGGTCCCAATCTTTTTCAAGTAAACCTTCCCCATCTTTTCAGTACCTCCTGTCTTATCACTGATAAGGACCACACCCCCCACCCTGCTACCCTGGATATGCTGGCACACTGTCAACAAATTCTTGGTTACCTTACATCAAAATACTGTTAGAACCCATCCAGCAAATATCCTAAATTTTTTCCCCGCTACAGATTAGTATTAACTTAAAGAATACTTCTTTTAGAAGAAGAAAACTGAAGGTAAAACATGTTATATTCAAGCAGGAAAATGGCTAATGCCACACATAATGAATGCACAGACTACCAAAAAAAATTATCTAAATCAAGCTTAGGATCCCACATTAAAATCAAGTTTTTATCTTTTAGTAATTTAAAACCATAGACTTTTAACTCTCAGAAAGCTACAAGGTGTGATTCCTCTTATCAACATGTTTTCTATGAGTTAAGAAGAGTTACTGATTTCAGCAGTCAAGAGCTAATATGTGGAGTATTATTAGTGAGCCAACATCCATCCTTTGAACAAACTGAAGAAAATATTTCTTCCTAATAATGTATCCTATTCTACTTTAAATATTTTTGCTTTAAATAATTTCTAATAGCACTGATAAATTTCTCTAGTGATGCTGGGTAATTAGCCAACATTAACAAAATATTTAGCAAATAATTATGAAGAAATATTAATTCAAAAATAAGAAAAATATTGAATCTTAATCATCAAAGAAATACAAGTAGGATTCCAGTTTGTCTATCAAATCAGCAAGACTCCTCTTTTAATGCAGGGAAAATGGTGGTGAACATGCAGTCTTAAATATGGCTTATGTTCTTTCTGGAGAGTAATTTTGGAATAGTAATACAAGAAACCTTAAAAATGTCTGTCCCCAGCTTTAGTTATTCATTTGTGAGACTCTAATATATAAAAAAAATAATATGAATCTCAAGCTCTATGCTTTATCATGTTTGCCTAGGTTCTTCCAAAATTCAGTTAACATAACCTTTGGCTCTTGGCTCAGTTTTACTTTTTCAGAGAGGCTTCTCCAACCTGTATATTCTGGCTAAATAAGACTTCTTGGTTGTACACACTCCTAGAAAGCCCCACTTCTTTCCATCATAAGATGTCTCAAGTTTGTAATTACAAATTAGTGTGATTATTTGACTAAGATCTATCTTTCCCAACTAACCAGAGCACAAGACTCATATTACAGGGATTATATGTGCTTTTGCCAGTCGCTGCACTGCATCCTTCAGAATAATAATATATAAAGCTTATGTACAGAGCAGGTACAATTACTTATCTCATCAAAAATAAACTTAGTATTAGCATGGAATGTGCATAAAATGAAATGCTTTGCAGTCGATGAAGCAGATACAGAAAGAGCACAGGGCTTATGGCAGAATTCAATCTGGACAGGAATATATATATATGCATGTGTGTGTGTGTGTGTGTGTATACATACGTATGTATGTGTGTGTGTATACACACACATGAACATGCATACTCATGCACATACTTTATGAATAAAACATTTCTGAACAGATATACCAGAAACCTAGTAATAGTCGCCTTTAAGAAAAGGCTGGGAGAAAATGAGAACTTATATTTGGTTTTTCCATATTAAAGGCTGGGAGAAAATGAGAACTTATATTTGGTTTTTCCATATTTAAATACATTTTGCTGGGGCGCCTGGGTGGCTCGGTGGGTTGGGCCGCTGCCTTCGGCTCGGGTCATGATCCCAGGGTCCTGGGATCGGGTCCCGTGTCGGGCTCTCTGCTCTGCAGGGAGCCTGCTTCCCTTCCTCTCTCTCTGCCTGCCTCTCTGCCTACTTGTGATCTCTGTCTGTCAAATAAATAAATAAAATTAAAAAAAATATATTTTAAATACATTTTGCTAATATTTTGGAATTTGCTGGGTTGAAGTCAAGTCCAGCAATTATCAAAAATATAAAACAACCCCCCAAACTTGTAAATTCAGATTTTTGTAACATTTTAAAATGTACTCAGAAGAATGGCTACACTGCTACCTTCCCTGTCCATTTCATGGGGTCACATTTAGAATTCAAATGCTTTAAATGAAATTCTTTGATTCTTTATTAAAGATGATTCAAGACAGAACAGGATGGTATTTACTTCTTCAGAGATACTTTCTCCACTATGCCCTGCCCACTCTAGCTGAGTTAGATTTCTTGGTTATACACACTTCTGTTTTCTAAAGCAGACCTAATTTTGTAGTCAAATCATTTGGGTTGACACCAGCTTTGTAAAGATCTAGCTCAGGCAAATGACTTCTGGTCTTATTCACCACCTACAAAAATATGAAAAAATCTATTCCTTTATTGGACTACTCTTATTAAGACCCAAATTTATGGGGCGCCTGGGTAGCTCAGTGGGTTAAGCCGCTGCCTGCAGCTCAGGTCATGATCTCAGGGTCCTGGGATCGAGCCCCACATCAGGCTCTCTGCTCAGCAGGAAGCCTGCTTCCCTCTCTCTCTCTCTCTGCCTGCCTCTGTCTACTTGTGATCTCTGTCAAATAAATAAAATATTTTTTTTAAAAAAGACACAAATTTATAAAAGACTTAACCTGCGTTTGATAACTACTGAACATTCAATAAATATAAGCTTTTCAGTTCTGTCCATTTTTAATTATCTCAGCACAGGGTCAATATTTCTGCAAAATAATTAGCTGAGATGATCCTTAAAATGTACAGACTAACCAATAAATGTGCCACGGTAACATTAAGATGTTAACATTAAGGAGGAAAACTGGGTAAGGGGCATGTGGGAACTCTCTAGAGAGTAGCTCTACAACTTTTCTGTAAATCTAAAACTACAACTAAGTTCTTTAAAAGAGAAAGAGATTAATCCCCATGCCCAGATTCTGAACGAAGAGGTCTGAGAGAGTAGACCCAAAAATCTCCATTCTAAACAAGAAACCCCAGCCCCTGATGTAGGTGATTCTCAGACAATCAGATCACATTAAAAAAAAAACACAAGTTTCCATTAATACCTCCATTAGTTTTGTTGGTTTTTTTGTTTTTGTTTTTGTTTTTTTACTGCACTCAACATTAAATTAAATCAATGAAAATTTTATTTATCAGACATGAAATTACTTTCTAAGAGTTCAGAAGAATTTCCATTTCTGGTAGTGACAAGCTAAATTATGCAGACCAACTCTGCATAAAATAATTCCAAGTCCAGAATAAACATTTGCTGAAATCTTAAAAGCAACGTTTTAACTACTGAGAGGTAAAATCAAAAGCCCCAGACCTATCCAAGGTGGGAAATCTTTATAGCAACCCTCCACATTAAGCAAAGTGCTATATTATCAAGGATGATAAACCAGTTCTCTTGGACAAATAAACTAGAATCACTTACTAGTGTTGTCCCAAAACCTCAAGCCATGAGCTTTAAATGGTCAGCCTGATCATGTTCCTAAGTATCTATACAACCAAATGAGAAAGGCACCTTCATTCTAGACCTCAAATAATTTATACAAGTAGTTTTCAAGAGCAGTAAGGACAACAGAAAGAATACAATAGAAACCTGCCCCAAAGATTTAAATATTGTCAAAAGGACTATAAATAAACTTATAAACATAGACAAATGACAACCATGCTTATTGAGTTTGAAAATGCAGTGTCTGCAAAGAACAGCCATCTATTAAAGGTGATAAAGCAAATCCAGCAAAGAATGAGAGAACTTTGAGAAATAAAATAATGGAAATCAGGCCAAATGGGCAGGTTTATCAGTAGACTAAACACAGATGGAAAGATAATTGAGGGATGCAAGCTTAGAAGAAATCTTCCAAAATATGGCAGAGACTAAAGGCTAGAAAATGGGATGTTTTATCGGTTTTAACTGATGTTAAAAGATATTTCAGGATACAAGAGAGTCTAATGAAGATTTAATACAAGTTCTAGGAGTTAAGGAGAGAATGCATAAAATACTTGAAAAAAATGAAAAGCTAAGAGGGCACCTGGGGTGGTGCAGTCAGTTCAGCAGCTGCCTTCAGCTCCGGTCATAATCCCAAGGTCCTACGATCGGGCTCCCTGCTTGGTGGGGAGCCTGCTTCTCCTTCTCCCTCTGCCTGCCTCTCTGCCTACTTGTGTTCTCTATGTCTCTGTCAAATAAATAAATAAATAAAATCTTTTAAAAAAAAAAATGAAAACCCAAGAATTTTCCAGAACTGATGGAAGACAGCCCTACAAATTCCACCAGAACTGATGGGGTTAGCCCTACAAATCCCAATCATGATAAATCAAAAAGAAACCTACAGTTAGAAGTATCAGTGATAAGGCAAGACATTAAAGACAAGTCACCTCAAAAACACAAAGAAAATACTCAGCTTAAAGCCATAAAAGACACACAGCTACCTTCTCTTCAATAGACACAAAAGACAAGAGTCCTCAATGTGCTAAAAATAGCCAAGGATCTTAGAATATTATAACAAAAACACCTTCTAAGAATGAATGTGAAACAGGTATTTTCTGGAAAATATGCCTCCAGCTCTCTCATATATTCTATTAAGTATATTCTTCAGGCAGAAGGCAAGTGATCCCAAATGGAAGAACTAATTTCCAAGAAGAAATGAGGGGCAAAAAGGATAACTTCATATATATAAATAAACATTTTTAAGTATCACCACTGTGTAGTGTGTTAAAAAAATTAAAACTACCGCAACATTAAGTCAGTGGTGAAGATAAATCAACTAAAGGTTCCCATTAAAAAGCGTCAGGCAGGATTTAAGAAAATACAACTACATTCCATTTATAAGAAACCTATCTATAACATAAGGATATAGTTTTCCAGTAAAATATAATCCTAACCAAAAGAAAGCGGGTATAACTGTTATTAACAACTAAAAATAAAGTTTAAGGAAAAGCAATACTAAAAATAAAAAGGTCATTCTACAATAGTGTATTTACTACCCAGTATATGTAATGTGCAGAAGATCTCAAAGATACTGTTCGTAACAATGTGAATGAAGGCAAATCTTAACCTGAGAACTTGAACACACAAAAAATCTTCCACTGAAAAGGGTAAACAAGTCCCTGAATTACACCACAAACTGGTTATATTTTGTGCTCTTGTAGTAGTTGGATGTCCAGACATGTGTTACCAAATAACTTCTCACCATTCCAGAAAACCTGACTCTGAATAAGTTCTCCTGACTTTCAATGAGAAGTAAAGAAAGCGAACATTTATGAAGCCTACTCAGTAAGGAACTATTCTAGGCTTTCCTCCTATCTACGGATAAAATACTAAGCAACTTGCTCGGCAACACACAAAAGCTAAGAACCTAGTAATTAAAAATCTGACTTTCAAAACCCATGTGATGTCCAGTATCATCCAAAAAACCAAAGTACCTGCTCTATCAGCCTACTGTTACGTAGATTATACTGTAATAAAATAGATGATGTTCCTTTACATAAAAATGACATACTTCATAGGGAAACAACCAATCATGAAAAATTACAAATATTTTAAAGCAAGAGTTCAAGGGAACCAATAGTAAGATTCCCCTTACCTGAGACCTCACATCTCCCTCCAAATGAACTTTTAAGCAAATCTATATTTAAGACACTGTTGTTCTATAAATAACGTTTTCAGTGGTCCAAGGGCTCAATACTTGATTTGGCTCCAGCACAACCTCATCGTTAGAATATCCTATTCTTTAGGCTCACCAAATGGACTCCTATTTGAGAACACTACATAACTTCTAGTCCAAGGGAGCTCAATTTTCTAGATCATCATCTAATCCCACAGCACAGAAACAGACCTGGGCTGGACTGAAAATCTGGTGAATATTCACCAAGCAATAACAAACAAAACCAATTTATTCGCATGAGGGGAGAATTACACACACACACACACACACACACACACACCAGACAAAAAGCTTAGGAGCCATCACTCAACTACCATATGTAAACAAATTCCATGTTGGAAGACCCCTGACCATAAATAAATACTGTTGCCTTTCCTTAGAGCACAGTGGAATCCAAAGAACTGTGCTTATGAATTCCAAGCTGATGTATAGTGTAACAGTTTAAACCAAGGGAACTCCCTTTAAAAACCAATACAAAAGCCTCATGGTAAGTCGTCATTGCTCAGTTATGTAACCTTGAAGAAGTCCTTTAACTGCTCTGTACCTCGGGTTCACATAAAATGCTGACACTACCTACTTCTAGAAGCATTAAATTATCTAATAATACGAAGTAATTTGTGCTCTTACATTATTTTCCTCTGTTGTGTTCTTCTGTACCCTCTTTACCTTAGAAAATAATTAAGTATAATTAATTAAATATAACAGTTAATTAAATGTAATAGGTTCTTCAAAATTACAACCCCCTTTCCCAATAAAAATTAAAAAGTACAAAATTTCTGAACAAATAAAAATGTATCAAACCATGTAGTGTAAAAGGCAGAGTTGATAACCAAAAATACAGAGGCCACTTTGGATGGCAAGTGCAGTAATGTGATCTAGTAGTCTGATATCAATGTACAAAACAACTTACAAGGATGGGTGAAAGCAACAATGTTCACCTTCTAAAACCTACTCTGCCCAAAAAGGGGAACTTCTTATTCAGATGAAATTATTAAGAAATGGCACTTAAAATCACCATTAAATGGGTCCTTGATGTAAAGAATGTTAAATACTACTCTGTCCCCGCTTTTTAATAGCATTCACTACAACTGAACATTTTATAGCTAGCTAACCAATGCTTTTTTGCTGTTTTTAAAGATATTATATCCAAATAGATGCTAAAATACTCAGAGAATCAAATAAAAACACAAATAATGGCAGGTCTGATTTAGACTTGAGGATCTGAATAGACTGATCATAAGTTTTCAAAACTGATCAGGACTCATCCTCTCTCATCTTATTTTCATTAACATTTCAAATTTACAACCAATCAAAAAATGAGCAAAGATGTAGTATTTGATTTTGATATCTTCTTCATTCTTTAAGTCCAATAGATTTTGCCTCTTTTAGCCCCTTTTCCTACAAAAGGACTTTTTAAAATATAATTTGGGGGGTTAGAATTCAGTCACTTGGAGAGAATATGGACAAGATGGGTAAGTAATAAAATGAGCAACAGCATTTTGGACTAAATTAATTCTGGTACAAGTGTTGGGTTTTGGTCGTTTAAATCTCCAGCGAACAAGATCAGTCATGTGCCACATTTAGCATTGGCTTAGTATTTTGTCAACAGGCCCAGTATCAAAAATAGGTACTTTGCAATAGATAAAATTTACAGGTTTTTCAAACTGGTATGATGAATTTTTCTGAAGTTGTATTTATCAAATTAACATAACGTTGACCTGATAATCTATGAAGTCAAGGTTTCATAACCAATGTTTGATTCCATCTATCCTCCAAAGGACCAGTCTTCTTTTTTTCTTTTTAAAGATTTTATTTATTTGACAGACAGAGATGACAAGCAGGCAGAGAGGCAGGCAGAGAGAGAGTAGGGAAGCAGGCTCCCCCAGGACCCTGGGATCATGACCTGAGCAGAAGGCAGAGGCTTTAACCCACTGAGCCACCCAGGGGACCCAGGACCAGTCTTCTTAGAAGTAAATTGCACATTTTAGATTTGGACCATTAACTGAACTTAATTTTTTAAAATTTTTATTTAATTTGAACAACTTCCAACAAGCACGAGACTTAGGCCCAGAAGATCACTGTAAACCATTATTTACCTCAACAATTTAAACAAGTTATTCTATATGTAATATTTTCCCCTATCCAAAGGTAATGTGTATTTTAAGTACAGAAGTGTTAACGTGGGTTGACAAGAAAAGAGGACTTAATTAAATATTACTTTTATTTATTTTTTTTTAAAGATTTTATTTATTTATTTGACAGAGAGAGATCACAAGTAGACGGAGAGGCAGGCAGAGAGAGGGAGGGAAGCAGGCTCCCTGCCAAGCAGAGAGCCCGATGCGGGACTCGATCCCTGGACCCTGAGATCATGACCTGAGCCGAAGGCAGCGACTTAACCCACTGAGCCACCCAGGCGCCCAATTAAATATTACTTTTAAAAGATACGTTGATGCTACCTATCTTCAAAAACAGCAAATTCCGTTTTACAGCTCTTCTGAAACCAGGCAATGTTCAGAGACTTAAAAGTGCAGTCCTTACAGAACTAGTTACTAATCATTTATCAGTGATGATCTAAAATAGGGGCTCCTTGAGGACATTACGTGCCGAATTCGTTCTTTCTCTACTCTGAAAGCCTAGCCCTCCCAAATAGGGCTGCATTCCCAGCTCCCTTCAATGCCTCCTTTTATTAGTAGCAGCATTGACAAGACAGCAGGCTACAAACCTGACCCATTAAGTTTACATTAACGCCTATTTCCACCCATACTTCCTACACCCAGCGCCCCCATTCATTATAAAAACAACTAGTTAAGTAACCTCTTCTGGGAACTTCAATGAAGGAACTAATTTGTAAGAATGTGAAAGAAGTCATAATAGAATTAAAGTATAGACTAAAAACAAAAAATCGTTTATTTTCTTCTTAGAACCGTTTACAGGATTAGATTAATTAGGATCACTTCTCCCCAGGTAATGAAATCCCGGTCAAGACACCCATTTAAATTCTAACTGTACTGGAGGTTCACAAAAAAATCCCGTGTTAACAACAGCTAACACGACCCCTTCACAAGCGTGAATTCTTTAAAATCCTAGCAGTAGAGGCCATGCTTCATCACCCATCTAACACTCATACTTTCCTGTTACCAATAAAATGATTAAGACCAAAGAGAAGCAGGTAGGAGTTTGAAAGCCAAAAGCTAAACTTGTTTACTCTTAATTTTCACATCCCACCACCCCTACAACTCTCAGTAAAGTGAGGACAACCCAGACCCCGTCTCCAATCAAGCCCAGCGACGGCCACGCGTCTAGGGAAGCCTCCGGGGTTTCCCCTCCCAGCACCGTCACCGCCTCCAGTGGGCGGAGAGCCCAGGAGCCTCGAAGCCTCCCCGCCCCCTCCGGGCCGCGTCCCTTCACATCCCCTCCCTCCCATCGGAATTCGCAGCCTCCGCCGTTCTCTCCATCCCCCAGCGGCCTCCCTCCGGGGATTATTTTTGAGGAAGCGGGGGTGTCGAGGAAGCGGTGGGCTACGCACTCGAACCCGGCCCGCACCCCGGCAGCCTTGAAGAGACAGCGGCCGTACCGCTGGGGACTGGGAGGCAAAACCGCGGCCTCGCTGCCGTCCGCGCGGAGAAGCCGGTGGGGCTCAGGGAACCTCGGCGCACACCAGCACGGCCCCCGGGCCTCGCAGGCCCCGCCGACCCTCCGCGTCTCCTCAGCCGTTCCCGAGTAAAGCGCCAGCCAATCCTCGAGGCCCTCTCAGGCTACGGGGACGAAACTCAGCGGACGGCTCAGGCTCCGGCCTCACTGGACGACCCGGGAGGCCCCGGAGGCCAGAGGCCCTCACTCTCATTCCCCTGTCCCTTCCCTCCGCGCAGGCCGCCTGACCGATCCTACGTTCCCCTTTCCCTTTCAGACCCCCCCATCCGTTACCGGTGGCTAGCACGGGGAGCCAGGCGGTCGGAGCTGCGCAGGCAGTGACTCAGGGCGGCGGCGGGAGGAGCAGGAGGCGGCGCCGCGAGCAGATGGCGCTAAAAAAGACCCGAGAGCCCGCCGCTCGCGCTCATATACAATTAGCGTCAGCACGTAGGGCCCGCTCCGCTGCCCCCCCAGGCCTCGCCGTCTCCTAGCAACGCGAGCGAGAGGAGGGCCCAGGACGGGTTGCCTAGCAACAGAACTGTCCTTCTTCCTGGACGACCTCCACACCCTCTGCGAAGTGCTTGGGGGTCCTCGGGTTCCCGCCTCGGCCCCCTGCTACGCGCCGCGCTGTCTCTTTTCTCCCCACTGCACAAGAAAAGAAATCACAACCCCTTAGGTACCCGGGAAGGCCCTTGACTCGCTCGCCTTGCCCCTGGCCCACCCCGTTCTCCTCTGCCTGGTTCATGGAGGCGTGAAAGCGGGGTGGGGCAGCTGCCTCCCGTTCCTATCCCGGCCTAATTCCTTCAACTCCGTGGTGCCGGGTAACCATTTTCCTTCCTCGCCCGTACTTTCCCCTAAGAACAACAGCTCTTTCCTCCTGACCACCTTGGCGGCGTCTTCTGCAGTTTTGCGTGTCCTAACTCGGTGGGTCTCAGTGGCTTCCGGAGCTGCCTCCTCATCCCTTACCTTCCATCCTTTTACCTAACGTGCAGTCCCTCATTTCTACTTCAGTTTTTTTGATGGATGAAAATGGCAATGTTTGTTTACTCTCTGGATGCCTTATAATGAGGACACTGTTGTTTCATCTTGCTGAAAAAATAAATTTTATGTAAATCCTCAGGCCCGTGAAACATGGCTATTTTTCAACTGATGATGGATTGACTAATGTTAACTCTTAAAACAGTGGTCCACAAAGTGTGGCCCCCAGACGCGTTAAAAGAAGTCGGAGAAGTCGAAAGTATTTCCATAATAATATTAAAACATTATCTGCCTTTTGCAGTCTCATTCTCTCACAAGTGTACAGTGGAGTTTTCCGGAGACTACATAACATGTGATATGGAAACATTGAAAAAGGAAGCAGATAATAAAACCCAGTCATCTGCAGTTAAAGCAGACATTAAAGAGGTTTGCAAAAATGTAAGACCGTGCCACTCAATTTTTTTGTTTTGGAAAATAGTTACTTTTCTTATATAAGATTCTTTTATGTTAATATTTAATTGATGTATTGTTTTTAGGTGAAATAATGAATACTTTTAAATTAAATTTCTTAATTTCTGATATGATACATACCAGTATCTAGAATGCACCGGATAGTTTTCTGGCGTCCCCAAGTTTTAGAGTGTAAAGGGGTCTTGAAACCAAAAAGTTTGAGAATTTCTTCTCTACATGCTCATTCCTTTACATTTCAAACTGCCTGAAGTCATCTATTGTAATGCTCATGTTTAATAACTATATTCCATTTTTTTTTTTCCATTTTAAAGCACATAGATTTTCTTTTGTCATCTCCAATCTCATTAAAATTAGTAGCCTTGGGTGCCTGGGTGACTCAGTCTTTAAGGATCTGCCTTTGGCTCAGGTCATGATCCCAGGGTCCTCTGATCGAGCCCCACATCCGGCTCCCTACCAATGGGGAGCCTGCTTTTCCCTCTCCCTCTGCCTGCTGCTCCTCCCCTTCTTCCAGTGTATCTTAGCCAATCTAAGAAATGAAACCCTAGTAAATTGCTAATAATGCATGTCTTTTAATATAATCGTTTAAAGCATAGTTTGTAAATCTAAAATTCTACCATTTAAGTCAAGGGAAGGTCAATCATTTATACATTCCTTTGGGATAGTCCCAAATGTATGTTGGGAACAAGGTAAGACACTGGCAATATAACATTGATTAAGAAAGACAAGTTTCTTGGTATTACTGAACTTATGATTTAGTGAGGTAAGGCATGTGACAGACAGTAATGAAATAATTTTATTTTTTTAAGATTTATTTATTTTAGAGAGAGAACCAGAGGTGGGAGGCAGGTGGCACAGAGGGAGAGGAAGAGGATCTCAAACAGAGTCTGTACTGAGCCCAGACCCTGTGTAGGGCTGAACCTCACAACCCTGACCTGAGATCATGACCTGAGCTGAAACCAGGAGTCAGATACCAGACTAAGCCACCCAGGTGCCCCTGAAATAATTCTAGATATAAATAAGTAAAGGCGATGAAGAAAAGAAAATGAGACATAGGGGTAGAAAGTAACTGACCTGAGATACCATTGACTCCTTTTCACATTGACTCCTCTTAGACCCTCTAAACGCATAATGCAGTTAACTCATCTAACTTAATTACAGTAAGTGGTAGCCCTGGTGACTGATCATGAACCATGCTGAACTTTGAGTTAAACTTCCTTTTTTTCTTCATCCCCCATTATTTACATTTGGTTGATTTTTAAGGCATTGTAGCCTAGTGGTTAAGAAGTGCAGCTTTGGAATCTTTCATCCTAATTTTGTTGTGAAAGCTTAAACAATGTGTAAGTTGCTTAACATGATACCTGATGGAGAATTAACACCAAATAAAAGTTAAACATTATAAACTTCTTACTGAGGTTTTGTTTGTTTTTGTTTTATTTAAAGGTTGAGGGAATACCTCTGAAGTCTTCTATTAGCATCTGACACTATTTTTGTGAAATATTTTATCAAAAACTATCTGTCACAAATTTTACATCATTTTTCCTGAGCTGAAATAATCCACAACAATTACCACAAAAGTATATTCCACATTTCTAAATATTGGATACAGACACTATAGAAATCAACCAGACAAGTCGATGACAGAGATGATTTCTTAAATATGCTTATGTCTGTATTTCAACCCTTAAGCAGTGGAAAAGCACATAGGCTTGATAGTCAGAGAAGCATAGGTTCATCCCAACATTCTGTGACCTTGCAAAAGTACTTACACACTCCGACCCTTATGATTCTCCATCTGTAAAATGCATTAATAATTCTAATAAAATCAGCCTCTTCATTAGCATGGAAAAGAGAAATATATGTCAGTCCAGTCCCCAGAGCAATGATTTACACTTTAAGTACTCAATAAATATTTATTTTCACCCATCTCAATTAATCAGAAATTTAAAAAGTCTAATGGTGCCAATAATAATTATCACATAAAAACTGCACAAGATACATTTAAGTAACTGTTATCTTAGTTTTGATTCTAGATAGTTTTATTTTTTCCTTTTTCCCCAAAATTATATAAATGCAACATAAAATCAAAATTTTAGTGGGAAATTCTGGACAAGTTGCCTTAAATTTCTCTCTCTACATCCAAAAACAGATTAATAGATTTTCATTTGAAAATATCTTTATTCTGCTATCATTTTTAATTGAAATTTATATTAAAATGATCATAGAGTCATACGGTTATACAAAATAACACAGAAAGATCTGTGTAAATTTTACCCAGTTTACCACAATAGTAACAATTCACAATCTTAATTCAAATTCCCCCAGTTTCACTTGGACCCCCTGGTGTGTGTTTGTGTTTTAATTCTATACAATGTTACCATATGTGCGCATGTATCTGTCACCACAGGCAAATACACAGGCGCCCCTTTTATGTTGTCCTTTGATGATAGTATTTATTTTCTAATTTGCATGACAAATATGAGTCTTCCTTCCCAGATTTTACTTTTTTTTTCCTGCTTCACAAATACTTAGGCAGAAAATAGGCCATTCCTTTGTGTGGGTCTTCAATAGTTCTTACCTTAACTATTTGCAATAATAGCTTTGCAATTGGTCTCCCTAATAATGACCTCTTATTCCTCTGATCTGTATTGCCAAAGTTATGGTTCTAAATACAAGTCCAGGGATGCCTGGGTGGCTCAGTTGGTTAAGTGTCTGCCTTCAGCTCAAGCCATGATCCTAGGGTCCTGGGACTGAGTCCCACATCAGGCTCCTTGCAAGCAAGGAGCCTGCTTCTCCCTCTGCCTGCCTCTCCCCCTGCTTACGCTCTCTCTCTCTCTCTCTCTCTGACAAGAAGATAAATAAAATATTTTATAAATAAATAAATAACGACCAAATCTGCTTTGTCATAAAACCTGCAATGGCTCTTTAATGTCACATGACAAAACAATGCCTACAAAGTCCATCTTAATCTGAATCCATCCTATTTTTCTAGCCATACCTCCCACTATCCACTGTCATGAACCCCATACATGATGACTTTGAACTACTCACCAGACGCTCAACACACCAAGTATTCTTTTATCTTCTGTTTCCCCCTTCAACTTCTCTTTAAAAATCAAGCCCAAGTTTTTATCTTTCCTGGGGAATCTTCCCTAACTCACCAAGGCAGATCTGGTTGCATACTCTTGTCTGTTTTCCAACAACTTTTTTTTTTTTTTTTTTTTAATTTATTTATTTGACAGAGAGAAATCACAAGTAGGCAGAGAGGCAGGCAGAGAGAGAGGAGGAAGCAGGCTCCCCGCTGAGCAGAAAGCCCGACGCGGGGCTCGAACCCAGGACCTGGGATCATGACCTGAGCTGAAGGCAGTGACTTAACCCACTGAGCCACCCAGGCGCCCCCCAACAACTTTTTATGTATACATGTATGTTCCCATGTTTCCTTCTCCCCAAACACACGCTACATTAGATTATTAGTTACTACAGGGCAGTGTCCTTGTTTTTGTATACTCCTGTCTTGGATAATGACTAGCAGGGCAAAGGCATTCAATAAATATATGTTTGACAGAATGAAGTTAAAGTAAAGAAGCAAAGAAGAAAGCTAGTGAGGGAAGGAAAAAGAAAGGAAAAAAGTCATTGAAAACAAACTAGAAGTCATAATACTTTATTAAGTGATCCTTTTTTGAAGACAATTGCATCAATTCTATATTTGTCTATATGAGAAAATTTGACAATCTACTATGCAAGATTTTTGGATTTAGTTTAAATATTGCTTGGATATTTGTTTAGATATTATTTTTCCTCATCTATGAAGCAACTTGTCGGTAAAAATAAATATTGAAATCTGAGATCATAAGAAATAAAGAATATGAATTATATGGTATTATTTGGAGACAACTGCAGTGTCCATTGTTGGGAGAATAGTGAAATGTGGTGGATGCATATCATGGAATATTATGCAGCAGCATGTCTAATGTAATATGGCAACAGGGATAGATCTGTAAAATGCAGTGCTTGCAAAATAAAACCACAATTAGATATGATTACACACCTATTAGAATTGCTCAAATTAAAACAAACAAAACACCTGGCTGATGGTATGAAATACTAGTAAAGATGTAGAACAGCAAGAATTCTCATTTATTGTTAGAATGAATACAAAATAGTACAGTCATTTTGAAAGAGAGTTTGTCAATTCCTTATAAAGTTAAATATACACTTACCATATGACCCAGTAGTCTCACTCCTGGCTATTTACCCAGGTGAACTGGAAACTTATGTTCACACACACACACACACACACACACACCTGGAGGTGACCATTTATGACAACTTATTCCTAATTGCCAAAAAATGGAAGCAATGAAGATACTGTCCACAAGTGAATAGATAAATAAAATGTACAATGGAATACTACTCAGAAATAAGAAGGAACAAGCTATCAATATACTCAACAACATGGATGAATCTCAAATACATTTTGCCAAGTGAAAGAGGCCATAATGAAAAGGCTGTATATTATATAATTTTGTTTATATGACATATGAGGAGAGGAAACATTAAAGGGATAGAAGACATGCCAGTGCTTTCCAGGGGCTCAACAGGGTGAAGAGTTGACCCCAAAGGTGCTGCAGAGGAAAAGATTTTTTAGGGTAATAGAACTGTTCAATACTCTATCAGTAGTGGATGCATACAGACTTCATGCATTTCTCAAAATCATTTACTGTATTCACATTTTAAAAAGTCAGCCAGTATGCTAAGGGATCCTACGATGGAATTCAGTCTGACAAATTAATCTAACTGTATTATAAATATAAAATACAACCCCATTAGAGGTATAGGTAAAAAGGAACTTACTTTAGAAAACAGTATTTTGACTAAATACTGTAAGGCTAAAGGCAAAAACAGCCATACATAAACCTTGTATTCTATTTGGTAAATTTGTTTCTCATAGAGGAAGTATTAGAACTTCTAAAACTAATCTAACTGTATACTAGCTATTTATATTCACTTGCCAGGGCTGCCATAACAAAGAACCAAACTGGGTGGCTTAAGCAACAGAAATTTCACTGTGTTGGGCACCTGGGTGGCTCAGTGGGTTAAGCCTCTGCCTTTGGCTCAGCTCATGGTCTCAGGGTCCTGGAATGGAACCCTGCATCAGGCTCTCTGCTTGGCAAGGAGTCTGCTTCCCCCTCTCTCTCTGCCTGCCTCTCTGCCTACTTGTGATCTCTCTCCCTCTGTCAAATAAATAAATAAAATCTTAAAAAAAAAAAAAAGAAATTTACTGTCTCAAAGTTTGAGAGAATAGAAGTCTGTAATCAAGGTTTTGGTATAGTTGGTCCTTTCTGAGTGCTATGAAGAAAGGATCTGTTCTAGGCCTTTCTCTTTGGCGTGTAGATGGCCTTCTTCTACCAGGATGTTCATATTGTCTTCCTTCTATGAATGTGTTCATGTCCAAGTTCCCCTTTTTTATAAGGACACCAGTCTCATTGGATGAGGGCGCATTCTAATGACCTCATTTTACCTTGTTTTCCTCTTATCTCTGTAAAGACTATCTCCAAGTAAGGTCACATTAGGAGGTACTAGGGGCTAGGAATTCAACATATGAACTTTGGGAGGACACAATTCAACCTGCAGTACCAGGGTCAAACAAATAAGTAAATTAATTGTAGATAATGGGAGCCAGGCCCCTCAATATCAGAGAAAAAAAATCACAAGCAAGGAGAGAAGGCTAAAATGAGCCCTGTGGTACTGGATTGGGGCTAGAAATATCAGTATGAATTCATGTTTATAGATAGGTAGATAGATAGATATGTACATACATAGGTTTAGTATATATACATTTATTTCCTAGCTCTGTCCACTAAGAGGGCCTAGAAGTAGTGACATTCTAGTAGCAATAAGCACGCCCACCACCCAGATTTTGATTTCTAATTACCATTTTTCCAAGAGAAGGAGATACAGCTGATTCTAGGACTAGGGGAGGGAAAATACAAGATAAGTCTGGAATATCTTTATGTTACTACTATAAGTTTGAATAAACATAAAATAAAAGTGATGGGGACATATCACAAGGTCACAGAAATCAATCTGAAAGAGCTCCTAATGGCCCCCAATGGCCAAAGCTCGAAAAATTCAGTAACAAAATAATGATAATATTGGATTATAACCCAAAGAATAAAATAAATATCCATGAATCCATAATGACATAAAAACTACTGGGTGGCTTTAACTAAAATGATCGAGGTTAATATCATCAGTTATAAGTCGTGTTAATATCAAGTACTCCCTGATAGAATGAAGCAGGAATTAGTATTAAACAGATATATATTAAACACATGGTAATGGTGAGGGGGATAAGAAGGGAATAAAATGAAGTATAAAAGTAAAAGGAAATCAATTTATTGACCTAGAAAGGTCTTATCTGGGAGTTAGGAGGAGTTACAAGATAAGTTTTAAAAAGGAAAAAAAGGGGTGCCTGGGTGGCTCAGTGGGTTAAGCCTCTGCCTTTGGCTTAGGTCACAGTCTCAGAGTCCTGGGATCAAGTCCTGCATCAGGCTCTCTGCTTGGCAGGGAGCCTGCTTCCTCCTCTCTCTCTCTCTCTGCCTGCCTCTCTGCCTACTTGTGATCTCTGTCTGTCAAATAAATACATAAATAAAATCTTTAAAAAAGAAAAGAAAAGAAAAAAGAAAAAAAAAAGGACAAAAAAAATAAGAAGTGGATTGTGGCTATCTGTCTTTTTGCCAATACTAGACATTCAATCTCTCTCATTTCTCAATATTCTCTCTCTGAAGAATCAAATTGTGATTCATATTTTGAAAAGTTAGTTCTTGAAACTGGAATAAGCAGAGAGCAGTAAAATTAGAATCGTCATCAGTTGTAGCAGAGTAAATTTGAACAATCGCAGTACACTAGAGATAAAATACAGAAATAAATTAAGGAAAAATCAAGTCAACAGTAACAATAACTAACAATTAAATAAAGGTCTTCAATGTGCCAGACACTGCCCTATAAAGTTTTACAACTATTAGCTCATTTAATCCTCACAACAACACTATGAGATACTCTTATGTTTATCCTTATGTTCCAGATGAGGAACTTCAGGTCCAGAGACATCCAGAATCTGTCCCTAGGCCACACAGCCCATAAGTGGCAGGGCCTTGATTTACATCTGCAGAGCCTGGCACCAGAGCCCGAGCCCGTAATTATCTCTTTTCTGGTTAAATACATAAGGTGTCCCAGAATTCAAGGAATTCACTCTGAAAGAAACAGACATGTAACCAAGCAGCTATAATTCAACTGTAAGTGCTACTAACAGAGAAGCGAGTATCAGAAAAGATGTCACAGAAGTGACCTCTGAAACCGAACCTTGAAGGGGAGGTAAGAATTTGCTGTGTGATAAGAGCAGGACAGTATTTCTGGCAAGAGAATGGCCATATCGAAAAAGTTTTGGTCTAGTTGTTCAAGGTCATGTGAGAAATACAGTATGGAATACAAAAGCACTCAAACAATGACTTCCACCTTTGAGCATGAATTTCATAAACAGAAAAAGTCTAGCCAAGTCATGGTTGGTGGGTTGGTACCAAGTATTTGTCAATTCAATTGGGCCTATCACTCGCACATACTTCGGGTGTCAAACTGAACCTCTATTTAACTCCAGAAACGAGACTTCGTAGTTATGAAGGAGCCTTTACATAGTTTCACACCATCCAGTTTGTACTCCTTACAGGTCATGAACCAGATTAAATCTATTTTCCAAAATCTTATAAAACAATCTCTTTTAAAAAGCACTTTTGAAAAACAGGTCACAAAAATCCAAGAGACAGTAACAAATAGTTAGGACTGGGGCAGCATACAGTATGGCTTTGTATGTGTTGGGCATTGTTCTCACTTGCCTTCATGTTTTAGCTCATTTACCTCCCACAACAGCCCTGTGAGGTAGCTACTTATTATCACTATTCTGTAGATGAGGTCACTGAGGTACAGAGAGATTAAGTAACTTAACACAAAGTTGCAGTCAGTCTGGTAACCAGCGGAGCCAGGATTCAACAGTCAGGTAATTCCAGCCTGCATAAAAAGAGCGAAGCTATATGGTTCTTGAATTCATTTCTTAACTCAACAAATGGTCTAGTATGACCAGATCAGTGGTCACAAACCCGAACATCCACTGTTGCCAGGCCAGGGATGGATGGTGTGAAGTCAGCCGGGTGTAGGACAGCAAGGACTGCAAGGGACTGTGTGCAACAGGAGCCCAGAGGCCCCAGCAAAGCAGGCAGCCATTCCTGACCTCCCAGCCAGTTGCTACCACACGGCTTCGGTTTTATCAGATTTTCCAGTGTGTCCAGAGAAACTGACTTTCAGGTGAAATCTGCCAATTCGGGAGGAGCACATAAACTGAGTTTAGTTCTGGACGTGCTGTGTTGGAGATAGCTCTGACGGCTCCGGCAGTTAGAAATGCGAATGGGCCGTTCAGGAGAATCATGAGGGAGGCAAATATGGATTTAGAAATCTTCAACACAAGGAGTACAGATGAGGATGGCCGTGGGAAAGGTAAGAGGAAAATAAAGGACCAGGAACTCCAGCATTTAAAAAGTTGTCAGAAGATAAAGAGTCAGCAAGAAAGACCTGTAATAGAAGGAAAGGCAGAGGAGACTAGTATCTGAGATGCCAAAGGAGGCAGGGGAATCAGTCTCACCCTGTGCAGAGTCTGTGTACTGATTTCCTTGGGTAGAAGGTGTCTCACACTTCAGTAAGAAGAGCTATTATTACTAAGGTTAAGGAATAATTTTTTAAGGCTTCTTTTATCAAAAATTACTGCTAGACGAGCAATCCAGCACTTTCCTACTGCTGACCACTTTGATGGCTCTAATTTAAAACACAGAAGTATTTTACTTCCATTTTTTTCCCAATTTCTGTGATATTTTGTTAGCGTAATAAGTATAGTTCTGTTTCTTTGGGTGTTCTTTCTTTGTATCTGGCATGCTCTTAAGACATTTTGAAACTTCTGAAATAGTTACCAAATTTCAGCAGAACCACCAATAACAAAAACCGTGATTTTTGTGGGAAAGCAATACCCATTTCGGTTGAACAATTACATAAAAGCATTTTTCACACCTACAAGTTAAAACTTGGTTCACATCTCACAAATTATTTATAACTTTGCTCAGACATAATTTTACAGTGAATTGAGGACCCCCTTGTCTATGAACAAGGAAAGCAAAGGAACCTATCTACTTGTTGGGTTTCCAGGGAGCCAGTAAATAAAACCCACTTTCCCTGCCTGAGTTAGAACCAACTGAAAGAGAGATGGAAGAGGCAAGCACGTAGACATCAAAATAGTTCCCTTCTTACAGAGAACGTAGGCTGGAGAACACACTTTTATATCTGCAGCAGACTGGCTCTGCTCACACTTCCCCTCTGACTAACATAGGCTCCCCGGCAGTCACATGCCCTCCCATACCTTTAGCATAGCAGAATGCAGACCTTGATGGACAAGTTCTGAAGAAAATGGAGCCCAAAGGACAGACAGGGCTTGGCTTACCCAGTTCTTTCTCCCAAACTCCCTAGTCAGAGACATCACTCCGTCTGCCCTGGGGATAAACAATCCAGAGGAAAGAGCAAAGCAGGTTTTTCTGCTGAAGTTTCTTCCACACTGAAGCCTGAGGCCAGAGAAAGGGAAGCACTTGTTAATACTCCCTACTGGCTCTCCTCCTTTCAAGTTCATCCCACAAAGCATCTCCTATTATCCTCACACAGCTAGCAAGTGACTAAACCTGTACTCAGACCCAGACCCTATGATTTCAGAACAGCGATCTTCATATACCCTGGGAGGCTATGCCTTGGAATAATGGTTAAAAGGAATAATCCCATTTAAATTCATTGAGTGGGCAGTTAGGGAAGAGAAAATAATGAAATAGCCCAAAAAGGCACAGTGTGGACTCAGGAGACCTCAGATATGGTTGCAATGTCACCAACTAATTGCTTGGCCATGGTCAAGTCACCACATTCTTTATAAGCTTAGATTCTTCATCTGTAAAACCAGTTCAGCAAGTCCTGCCTTTCTACCAACCTAGAGGATCAAATAAGGTATCTCATAAAAATACTTTGAACCAGCAGCATGCTGTTTTAAATATATAGTAGTTACTGGGGATAAAGTTATTACTTCAATAATATTAAGCAGAATAGGAAATAATATTAACCAGAATAGGAAAAAATAGGAATAGGAAAAGCGACTGTTTTTCGGAATGTTTACATTTGCAAAGCAGATGCTGTAGAGGCAGGCAAAGGTAGATTTAAATCCCAGAGTCCTCCACACACTAACTGAGTAAACCTGGACAAGAATTTAATCTTTGTGAATCTTGAAGGGGATCAGAACAATCTACCCCCAAATACTGCACTTTGACATAAGGATTATTTTGAGCCAAAGGCAATTGAAAGCCAATTGAAAGATGTTCTCTGCCCTTCCGTCATTACCTAAAATCCAGGATATAAATTTCCCTTTGAGGAAGGTGCCCCTCCTGTACCTAATGAGAGAAGAATGGCTCCTATCATCAAAGATGAGGGGCCAAGACCAAGATGAGTTTGCATAAACAGACCTTACTAAAATAGCCCTTATCTCCCATTATTTTTCCTACATATTTCCTCGCAATTTGTCATCCCTTGATGACAGATTCTCTTTCCTTAGTTAAGAAGGGTATAAAAGTTCTCAAGTATAACTGCTTCTTTGAGTTGTGCCATAAACTCCTGTGCATGTAAATATTAATAAAAATTTTCTGCATTTTCACCTATTAATCTGTCTTTTGTTAGTTTAAGTCACAGGCCATCATGTGCTGAACCCAAGAGAGCAGAGGAAAAGTTTTTCCTCCCTGACAAAAATTTTTCCTCCTCTTCTGCATATATGGAATGCTTATATCCTTTTTACCTAATAGGGTTTTGTGAAGATTATATAAAGGACCAATCACACAATTTACTCGATAAGTATTAGTTTTCTTCCTCTTTTCTTGTTCTAATCTAAAGATCAACCTTACCCACAACAGGCTTTACCTTTTAATCAAGTGGCTTTTATGTGTATAAATCATTTGAACCATTAAAAAGTTCACTTGAGTAGGTTTTTTTTTTAATGTTGGATTGATGGGATAATTAAATAAACATGATTCCATGACTCAGCATTGTAGAAGATGTTAGCAGCCATTCTTGATACTCCTAAGTAGTTTTCTTGAGTATCTGAATTTTAAAATATTAGTTCTTATCAAAATAATTAACCTGTGTAGCAAAAAGTCTGCTTCTATTAGTTTCTAGCATCAGCACATAAATATACACTCATCATTAATTTAGTTACTCAATTAGCAAAACTTTATTAAGCAATTGCTATATCTAGATGTTGGATTTTGTAATGTTGGGAACATGATGTTATGATCTAGTTGGGGATCTATCCCAAATAAAGATAATAAAAGGAAGAATATACTATAACAAGGAACAATAATCTATGAAACTTGTGTAACCTAATGCCTTAATTCTCTCATCTTTAAGATGGAAATCACAATTTTTGATCCCACAGGACTGTTAAAATCATTATTAAGATAATGAAGTTGAAATTAGAAGAATGTTCCCCACACTCACAGGCCAGTCAGCATGGGAAGGAAAATATCCCTTGGTAGAGACTAGTATTTACCCACTAAAATTCATTCTCCTTTCCTTTCTAGGTACATGGCTGCCCTCCTAGACTAAATTCCTTAGCCTTCTGCACAAGATGAGACATAGTAAGAGACACAGTAAGAACAAGACAGAGAGAGCAAAAGAGAGATACAGAGGAAGAGAGGAGAGACAGAGAGACTCCAGATCTAATAGTTACTATCTGGATAACTGAGCAAAAGAGTGGAGAGGAGGATCTAGAATTCATTCTGATGGAAAACCTCACAAGGTAACAGATTTGGAGTGTGCACACGCATTCTGGCTGTCCTTTGGAACGCGGAACTCAGGTTGCTGGGTGACTCTCTGGGAATACCACTCTAGGCTGAAGGTTTGTGTCCCTTTGAAATTTGTATGTTGAAACCTAACCCCCAACATGTTGGCATTTGGAGGTGGGGACTTTGGGAGGTGATTAGGTCATGAGGGTGGAGCTCTCATGAATGAGATTAATGCCCTCATGAAGAAGACTCCAGAGAGATCCTTCACCCGCTCTGCCGCGTGAGGACACAGAAATAAGATGGCTGTCTACGAACCAGGAAGCTAGTTCTCATCAGACACTGAATCTGGTGGCACCCTCACTTGGACTTCTCAGTCTCCAGAACTGTGAGAAATGAATGTTTGTTGTTTAAGCCACACAGTATGCGGTATTTTTGTTGTAGCAGCCTAAACAAACTAAGTAAGACAGACATCAACCCCACCCCACACACAGACACACAGCTCTGTGGGACTTGGTGACAAAGGTTACCATGGGCAGCCCCGAGGCAATGCCTGAATGCTACTCTCTAGTAAATAAGTCAAACTCGGGGAAGGGATTAAGGATGCTGTGTCAGGCTGTGTGGAAAAAGAAAGACTAAGACTATGCAGATAGATAAACCCAAGAAAAGGGAAACCAGGTGAGGAACTAGAGATACCTCCAGAGTCTAGAGCTGTCCCACCCAGTGCAGTGGCTACTACTTGCACAGAGCTATTGAGCACCAAAATGAGGCCTGGCTGAATTCAGATGCACTGTAAGCGCAAAAATACACATCGGATTCCAAAGACAACACGAAGAAAGAATTGAAGATACTTCATTAATATTTTTGAATGCTAATTACATGTTGAAATGATAATGTTTGGGCTCTACTGGGTTGAATAAAATGATTATTAAAATCAATTGCACCTATTTCTTTTAACTTTTTTAAAATGTGACTACTAAAAACTTTAAAATCACGTTCGTGGTTTGCATTGTGTCTCTCTTGGGCAGTACTGCACTAGACCAGGGATCAGCAAATTTAAGCTCGCAGGCCAAACCGAACCCAAACCGTATTTTTGTAAAAAAAAGTTTTATTGGAACACAGCCAAGTCTGTTTGTTTGCATAATATTTATGGCTATTTTCCCTGTAATAGCAGAGTTGAGTTGTTGCAAAAGAGCCAAACCGTTCAAAGCCTAAATAAACTATTTACTATATGGCCATTTACAGAAAAGTTCTCCAACCTCTGGTCTAGACTATGGGAAAAGTTTTATTTAGTGTACAGCTTAACATTATTTTCTCTTGACTCCTATAATTTCTTTTAGTAACCCCAAGTTTAAGTAAAATCTGAAATGATATAGGCTGCGATGGAATGTAAGGAAAAAATAAAGTCAAGACAATAGAAAATGGGATTCCCACCCCCCATTCATCTTTCTGCAGGCATGTGTGTAGAGGCAGCTGTAACCTATCAAGAAATTTTAGGTGGAGACCAAGATCCAAGTGTGTGTGTGTCCGTGTGTGTATGTGTCCCTGGATAGTGTGAGTCCTGTTTGAACTGAAAATAATAGAGTGACCCCATGCTGACAAAAAGTTCAAAAGAAAAACCTCAAAAGCAAACTGTTCTATTCTTCATAGCTGAGGGCCTCAGCATGGTTAGTCATCAGGGGTGGGGCGGCGGGTGAACTCTTTGCTAGGATTACCCACTAGACACGGCACAGAATAGTATACCAATGCAACACCTGCTGAAAGAGTGGAGCACTGTGTGATTGTAATCCTGTTTCCGCCACTTGCTAGTAATCCTGCTCAAGGGCTGTGAAGATGAAATGAAATCATGCTTAAGTGGCGTGCACAGTGCCTGGCACACAGCAAGCATTTAGAAGCTTATCGCTATTTTACAAACAAAATACAGGTTAGTTTAGAGAGAAAGTAGAAATAATCTTACTTTGAAAAAAACGTTAGGAGTTTTAGAGAAAAGTGGAAAGGCAGTAAAGAGAAAATACAACTTGATTTGTGTTCCTAAATCCTGACTTAAATTAAATGAGGCTGTTTAAGAACAAACGGTTTCTCTGCCAACAGCCAGTTCTTTTGATCCTGTCTTCCTGTCCTCTCGCCTGCAACATCTAGGTCTGCAGAAGGGACAGCATGATGAGGACTAGCCCTACCTGAAAATGAAATGCTGCTTTAGATTTCCCGAAAGAGTTCCACTTGTGAAATTCTCCCTCTCCTCCATCAGTCTACTGCAAGAGGCTATTCCATTTCTGCTGAGCCTGAAATCCCCCTGCCATCCCCCACCCCTAGAATTCCTCTAAGAGTTGAACCATATAATTGACTCCAGAAGGTTACAGCTACAGTACTTCTAAGGAGAAGAAAAGGAGGAGGCCCAGTTATTTATTTTGGTGGGTATGTTTTGGATTTGGGGGGAGGCAGTTTTCCTGCTGTTGGAACTGGATTTGTTCCTCTTCCCTGAGGCTTGGGCTATGGCTATTGACTGTGTATGTGTGTTTCGATCTTCTAGGCAGGTACAAAATTCTGCCCCGAGTGGTAAAGGGGTGCTCAGCTCTGACATTCTGTTATTCTGCCCCAGTTCATGAAAACTACTGCCCCCCAAACCCATCAGGTTCCCTATGTTTATGAATTTGGAATCCTACCCCTCAGGAGCCAATGAGAAAAGCTGTTCTAGAACCTTCTGAGATTCAGAACTGCAAAATTAAAGCTTTGCATTTGACCGTAGTGCTCACGAGGGGCCCTTTATCTGACAACATTCTTTCCTTCATTCTTTCTTTTTTCAAGATTTTATTACTCTGAGAGAGGGAGCAAGAGAGCACAAGCAGATAGAGAGGCACAGCAACAAGTAGACTCTCTGCTAAGCAGAAAGCCTGACATGGGGCTTGATCCCAGGACTCTGGGATCATGACCTGAGCCAAAGGTGGACACTTAACTGACTGAGCCACCCAGGCACCCCTGACAATATTCTTTCTACTCAAAGTTCCCAATCCTGTGTCCCTTTCTTGCATTCTCCAAAAAGAAGGTTGAATGAAAATAGACTCTGTCTAGGTTTTGGGTAAACTCCTGAGCTCTGAGGATTTTCTGCTATTATGCTCAAGCTTTTCTGAGAAGCGTCCCTTTTTTGTGATACCTCAGTGTATTGGCTGAAGCCAGCCCACCTTTTCAGGGTGGACATGAAGGAAATCCTGGCCATCCAATCTCTTTGTTAGAGAGCTTGAAAAACAGATACCATTAAAAAGTTTTTCAACCTATTATAAATAATCAGCAACTCAAACTATTAAAACCTTTTTCTCAATCTCTTTTTTTAAAAACACTGCATTCGATAATAATGGCTAACATTTATTGAGCTTACCTTGTGTCAGGCACTGTGACAAATACTTCATATATTCCTACCTGATTTCCATAGCCCTTTGAGCTGGCTATCGTTATTATCACTCTCCCTTTACAGATGAAGAAACTGAAGCACGAAGAAGTTAAGTTGTTCGCTCAAGGTCACACAGCTACTAAGTGTGAGCATCTGTCTCAAGAATCTAAAGTGGCTAAGCATGGGGCTTAGATACTTATTTTCCCCTTCCAGCCAAATCATTTTGGAAAAGTCAATGAATTACTCTTAGCTTCACACCTGCATTTTGAACACAATACTTATCTCATAGAAGTGTTATATAGATTAAAAAAAAATAATAAAGCCTATTCTTCATAGAGACATCGATAACATAGCATTATTTTGGAATGAGAAACTATTCTTGGCCATCAGGACAAAATCATTTGTGGCATGACATCTGCAAGAGGAATTACAAAAGAATACATTTCCACTGATAGCTGAACAAATGACTTCCTTCAACTCTACCAATGCAGAATGATCTTGATATTTTGTAAAGTTCTAGGCACCATCCCAAATTTACAACCAGTAATTGTAATCATTCTAGAGCAGTACTGTCCAATAAAACTTCCTGCAATGATGGGAATATTCCATATCTCTACTGTTCAATATAGCAGCCACTAGACACAGAGTAGCTCTTGAACACTTGAAATATGGCTAGTGTGACAGAGGAACTGACACTGTAATTTTTTTTTAATTTCTAACTCACTTTAATTACTTTTAATGTAGATAGCCACCTATGGCTGGTGGTTACTAAATTAGACACCAGAGCTCTAGATGATCTAATCAACTACTTTCATCTGAAGAAAACCCCCAGAAAAGTCCCTGGGTATTAGAATTTTTTTTTTTAAAGATTTCACTTATTTATTTGAGAGAGATAAAAGAGAGAGAGAATACAAGCGGGGGCAGAGGGCAGAGGGATAGGGAGAACTAGACTCCCCACTGAACAGGAAGCCCAATATGGGTCTCAATCCCAGGACCCTGAGATCATGACCTGAGCCAAAGGCAGTTGCTTAAGCCACTCAGGCACCCCACAGAATTTTTTATTTTCTGTCCTAAATGCAAGATAGGAAATAAAATTATGTAACTATTTATTCTAATGAACCATACAGGTATGGAATCAAGGTGTGATCTGTTCTCACTCACTCCTAAATTGCAGATTGATCAGTGTTTTGAAAAATGTCAACTTTCCTCCATAATGTGTTTACAAGTCTAAGAAACATTTATTCTTTTATTATTATCACGATAATGCTTTATTCCATCATACCGAGAATACAGATAGGAATAAAAAGTATATCATAGACCCATTTCATTGTAATGATTTATAGGTGATTTGAATAAATACTTTCCTGCTATAGAAAACAGAAAGATGAGGGTGCCTGGGTGGCTCAGTGTGTTAAAGCCTCTGCCTTCAGCCCAGGTCATGATCCCAGAGTCCTGGGATTGAGCCCCTCATCGCACTGGGCTCTCTGCTCAGCAGGGAGCCTGCTTCCCTTCCTGTCTCTGCCTGCCTCTCTGCCTACTTGAGATCTCTGTCTGTCAAATAAATAAAATCTTAAAAAAAAAAAAAAGAAAGAAAAAGAAAACAAAAAGATGAGCATTCCTCCATGACATTGATATTACTCTCTTTCTTGCAGCAAAAGCCATCCTAAGAAATGATCACACACCTAGTAGGTAGTTGATGTCAAAGGTCTTGGTGGCCTTAACCATGGAACTCAAAAAGCTGTACCTGTAGGCAGTTGCAAAATATCAGCAGAACCCTAGGGCAGACTCACACTTGAAGCTTCTGCCTGACTGATTTGGTAGTCCAGGGTGCCATGTGTTCTGCTGCTCTCTTTTTATGTGCCATGAGATGTGGAACTCTCAGTCAAGTACTTACTGACATTTTTTTTTTTTAAGATTTTATTTATTTATTTGACAGAGAGAGATCACAAGTAGCGGAGAGGCAGGCAGAGAGAGAGAGAGAGGAGGAAGCAGGCTTCCTGCCGAGCAGAGAGCCCGATGCGGGACTCGATCCCAGGACCCTGAGATCATGACCTGAGCCGAAGACAGCGGCTTAACCCACTGAGCCACCCAGGCGCCCCAGTACTTACTGACATTTTTGATAAGAGTTTGGTAAAATCCACAAGCAGTTCTTTTATCTTCACTTTTAATCAGTTGAGTGAAAATTCTTTCTGGGTAGAATATGAGTTGGGATCTTTTTCTTTCTTGGCAGAATAAATTTGCTCCCTACAAGCTGTTATCTAAAATATGACTTTCCCTGTAATCATCAGCAAAAAATATCTTCATTTCCCACGTTCACTAGAAAAATTCAGTCAAGGATTGGTTGAGATTTGTTACTTCATAATGCTTACTTTAGCCTCTGAGACTGGGAGAAACTGTTTTATCATTATGGTGACTATTGATTCTTTTAAATTCCCCTAGTTTTGCTTCAATATTGTTAGCTAATAATACTTGCTGTCATTTATTGAGCATTTACTCTTTTTCAGAATTACATAAATTATCTCATTTAATTCACACAACAAGTTTATGAATAGGGAGTATTGTCACATCTCACAGATAGAGAAACCATGGCTCAGAGGAAGTAAGTAAATTGACCAGATCACACAGCTCATGTATAGGATACAGCCAGCACGCAAACCCAGATCAATCTATCTATTTTTTTTTAAAGATTTTATTTATTTATTTGAGAGAGAGACAGTGAGAGAGAACATGAGCGAGGAGAAGGTCAGAGGGAGAAGCAGACTCCCCATGGAGCTGGGAGCCCAATGTGGGACTCGATCCCGGGACCCCAGGATCATGACCTGAGCTGAAGGCAGTCGTCCAACCAACTGAGCCACCCAGGCATCCCTCTATCTATTTTTCTACCTTACTTTCTTTCTCTTTTCTT
>NW_019154091.1:25518627-25536885 GCF_002288905.1 Enhydra lutris kenyoni | reverse complement strand
TTTCTTTCTTTCTTTCTTTCTTTCTTTCTTTCTTTCTTTCTTTCTTTCTTTCTTTTTCTTTCCTTTTTTTCCTTCCTTCCTTCCCTCCTTCCTTCCTTCCTTCCCTCCTTCCTAGAGAGAGAGCACACACACAAGGGGTGGGGAGGGGCAGAGTGAGAGAATCTTAAGCAGCTCTAAGCCTTAAGAAGGGCCTACCACAGGGGTCAGTCTTATGACCCTGAGCCCATCGTAACCTGAGCTGAAATCTAGAGTTGTATACTTAACTGACTGAGCCAACTAAGTTCCCCTAAACCCAGATCTTTCTGACTCCAACATTTGAACAATTAGATACCGAACTGTATTTTGTCTAGATTAACTGGTATCAATGTACCTGGGCCGTGTAATCTGTTATCTACAAAAACTTCCTCATTAGTTAAAAGTAATATACACTTTCAGGAAGTGTCCTCAAAATAATTCATTCCAATAGCATTTGCTTGTTCTGCAAAACCACAGATGCAGTCATTTCTGTTACTTGGTGCTGAGTTCAATTCAAGGAAAATTATTTTGTCATGTATGTGCTATTTGTAGTTAGAACAAAAGCCCAATATGTGTCATGTGTGCCTTAACTGCCAAGAAACTTTGCCAAATTCATTGTTCAGCTATCACAGTGAACTTATCTCAGGTGACAACATATCATTTGTTTACTCAATATATAATATATTTATGAGGTCTATTGTGTGTCAGGGGCTATAATCACACCAGGGATGCAAAATATGGTGGTAAACTTGACAGTAAGTTCCTCAGGTAGCTCACAGTTGAACAGGGAAGAAAGAGCTTACATAAACAACAATATAAATTAATAATTTTGGTTGTGACAAGAGCCACAAAAGGTAAGTGAATGATAGCATAATCTTGCCAGTCAATAGGACTAGCTTAATGAGCTAGTTAATAAGAGGAACCTCTAAAAATAAACCTTGTGATCATTAGTCAGCAATTCCATCATGCATTATTTCACTGGGTATAATTTAATAATAAATACATTAGAAAAATCACGAGAATAAATAAGAGGCATGAATAGCTCTCTTACTTATCTAACAATTATTCTTGTATTTATTTGTCTTTCAGTAGAACTCCAATTTTAAAAATTCTTCTGGAATGTACACAAAGTATTTGCAATAATAAAGATGGAAATTGAGTTGCAATGATGTCATTGCTTTTGGCACCTGCATTAATAATTTGGAGAAGAAAAGGTTAATAGGGTCTTAGCCTTCTGTTCAGAAGTTAAGAATGACAAACAAAAATCACGCCTTTGTGAAATAATTAATTCTCATTTCAGAGTGTTATATCCAAAAGATGACTAAGAAAAACCAGCATTTTCGTCCTTTGAAGGTGTTAGTCCACTATCATCATTATGAACTGAGATATAAAATATCCTGGATTACAAGTCCAGAAATCAATTTAGGACATTCCTTTCTAGTTAGAACTTGCCTGAAAAAGGGTAAATGTAAATTAATCTTTGCACGGGTCAGCCAACAATCAGCAGATATGGGTGTTAGCACATAACCAGAGTAACAGGACACTTGGTCCCAAAGAAGATTCCCAGGCTTTCCACAATATTGTCTTCACTGTTCATGCCTTGGTATGTTCTACAGAACTTAAAGATGCTGAGTGTGCTAATTTATCTTTGCTGGTATTTTCCCCCTGTGTCTTTCTTGTGTTCAGAAGTGGAGAAAGGAAGATGTTGTAAAACAGAATAGCCCTGAGTTACATCCTCGAGGTACTTTCTCTTCACAAGGGCCAAACCTTCTACTCAGTAACCCGGAATCATCCCATGCCTGCCCCTCACTGTCAGACCCACCTGCCTGAAATATCACCAGAAATGCATTTGATTTGAGACTTCCTCTTTGAAAATAAAAGCATCCCTGGAAATTCTCTCCCTAGCATGTAAGATCAGATATACTAACATAATGGGAATTTTTTAAGTGTTTATTTTAATTCCAGTATAGTTAACCTACAGTGTTATATTCATTTCAGGTGTATGATATAGTGATTCAACAACCCTGTACATTACTCAGTGTTCATCATAACAAGTCTCACATTGGGAATTTTGATGAGTAGGGATTAGAAAATAGGGGATTTGAGAGCATGGAGCACCTCTGGCTGTAGATTGGCCAGGACAAAGAACACAGGACAACATGTGTATCCTGGTGATGTTGAGAGAGGTGCTCAGAAAGTTGAGCAGTGGTACAGAAGGAAGGTAGGTGACAACACAAAGCAAAACATATTTGTTTAAATGAGTTACTCTAAGCTTTGCACAGTGGCAGTATCGTAGCCAATGAGGTTTATCCGAGGCGCGATTATTGCTAATAAATGAGTTACTCTATGTACAGCATTTAGAATAGTGGCTAGCCCCAAATGATATGAAAATAATAAACACTTGCTAATCATTGGTCCTAGGGCTTGCTTGTAGGTTTCCACAACAGGGAGAGATAGTTCCATTCTTTCTTCTTTTATACCCTCATCCCTTCTTGTTACATGGCCTGTTTTCCCAGAGCTCAGAGGTATGACTTATACAATTCCTAATGCAGTTTAGTTCCATGTTAGAGAGCTGGTCCTGAAACCCAAACACTATTCATTCTATTGTGTTAATGGAAGAAATGTTTAGAGCACAGTAGGTTCTCAACCAATGTTTGTTTATGCAAAAACATGTGTAGTGTTGATGGGGTTCAAAACATGCTCCCCCAAAATATGGTGCCTTCACATACTGAATAGTTTAAGCTGAAGGAATTTGAGAAATAGCAGGTACAGGAAGAACTCTCTGACCTTCCCCTAAAGCAGATCATAAGACCCTCCTGTGAGAGGTGCCCTTCCTGTACCCAAAGGAAATGAGCATTCCTAAGACCTAGACAGACAGACAGAAAGACCCAGGGTAGTATCTGAATGAACAGGTCTTGCTATATTTCCCCAGTTTATTAGCTTATACCTTTAGCTCAGGCCTTGTGCTCTCATATTTTCCCATGACTTTCCACTCTTCATCAAACCTAGTATAAAAACACCCAGATTTAAATGTTTTTCCAGGTCTTTGTTTCATTATGAAACATGAAGGCTTCCATGTCACAGGAAAATTATATTAAATAAACATGTATGCTTTTCCCTTGTTAATCTATCTTCTTTCAGTCTAATTTACAAGGCCCCAGCCAGAGAGCCTAGGAAGGTAGAGGGGAATATTTTCCTCCCCAGTAATTTTCTAAACAACCAGCATACATATCTTGGGAATAGCTAAAGACTCCCTATGTTGGAGGCTTTTTTTTTTTTTTTGACAGACAGAGATCACAGTAGGCAGAGAGGTAGAGAGAGAGAGGAAGGAAGCAGGCTCCCTGCTGAGCAGAGAGCCCGATGTGGGGCTGGATTCCAGGACCCTGGAATCATGACCTGAGCCAAAGGCAGAAGCTTTAACCCACTGAGCCACCCAGGCACCCCTGTTGGAGGCATTTTTATTTACCACTTCAGAATTGAAAAAGAAGGGTTTGTGAGCACTTGCAACTGGTAACGGTGTTGAAGTTTGTGGTTTTGTTTGAATTAACAATATTTTCTATGAAAGTGAAGAATTAAACATCCTCATCTTGGACAAGTTGGAAAAGGATACCCCTTGTCTAAAGAATTGAATTAGAAGGCTATTACAGGCAGCATTGGGATCCTGGGACAGTGTCTGGAAAAGAGACATGAATGAGTTAAATTGCTCATTTCAGGAAAATGAAAGGTGCCCACAGCTTTTGTTGTTGTTTCTGAGAGGGAGGGAGCAGAAGAGAGAAGGGTGCAAAGAGGAGAGAGCAGGTTGCTGAGTAATAAGGCTGAACCCCAAACTGTAAATAGACCTAACACCATTTTATGACCCTCCTGCCTGCCTGCAGGTAGACAGAGTCAATGTTATTACAACCTATGGTGATTAATGGGTTTGGAGTGGTGCTTGGGGTGGGAATAGCCACCCACACCCAGAAGTCAAGGGATGACTAGAAACACACTCTTGGCTTTGCAGTCAGTCACGAGGCAAGTTCATAGACATGTGGCAAAGGTTGAGCATCAGAACAAGAGATATAGTTAGTTTCATCTAAGAAGAGTATCAGGGCTTTGGAAACAATCAGGAAGTTCAGTAAATAATCACTGATTGATTAAACTGGAAGAGAGCTCTATGCTGGGAATGTTAACCGGGAGTGCTTTTATAATCTAAATTTAAGTGAGATAGATGTGTTTACAAGGAGACTAGAAACAGAAATATGGAACCAACTGTTAAAAACAAAAGATCTTTCCTTTTCAATTTTCAAGATAGCTAAAAGTCCTTCTGTTAATAGGATTCTGAGTTCTCAAAAAAAAAAAAAAAAAAAACACTTTAACAATATTTTCTGGCTGATATTTCCAAAGCACTGTCTGAATAGGTTGCTGCTTTTCTCATAAAGTCAATAAATAGCTCTTTATATCATACCTATAGTGCTTCCACAATAAATTTCCTTTTACATTTGGGCACTATCCACCAAATTGACTTCTCAACAGTTTCTCTTCTGCCTGTCCAGTGATGAGTCTATCCAATCATTCTCTTTGCACTTGCCCTACATTTGCTCATAGTTCGATTTTGGCTCATGTCATGAATCATAAAAATTTCCCTGTTTTTCTCATTAGCAACCTCCCCTCTCCACCACATCTCAAACTGGTAAAACAAACAAACAAAAAAACAAACAAACTAAAACCCATCTCCCCAAAATTTAAAATTCTGCAGAGAGCAACCAAATAGTGCAGAAATTATTCAGGGAGACTTAGTTGTGAAAAGTAGACTATTTTGTTTTGTTTACATGATTTATATGTTCACATCATCTTAAGCAATAACAATTGTAAAATATACTACTTACAAATGGTGTATAATGTTCCCTTAAAGAAAGAAAGAAAGAAAGAGAGGAGTGCCTGGGTGGCTCAGTGAGTTAAAGCTTCTGCCTTCAGCTCAGGTCATGATCCCAGGGTCCTGGAATCCAGCCCCACATCCGGCTCTCTGCTCAGCAGGGAGCCTGCTTCCTCCTCTCGCTCTGCCTGCCTCTCTGCCTACTTGTGATCTCTCTGTCAAAAAAATAAATAAATAAAATCTTAAAGAAGAAAGAAAGAAAGAAACAAACAAACAAACAAACAGGTAGGGAGGGATGGAGAAAGAAAAAGAAAGAAACTTGGAAATTTGGCTTTCCTGAAAGGTAGATTCCATGGGGATACAATCTAACAACTCTTTAATAAGGGCACATGTACATAGAACAGGAATTAGAAACCTGCAAATCTGAACAGAACAGACTCTATCCAGCAACCAAAATGCAATGACCCAAATAAGTTTTCAATCAGAGAGAATCAACATTGAACAATTCATGTTCCAAAAAAAACGCATTGCAGCAACAAATAATTTTTCCTTAGATTCTGAATGGAACTGGAGAGAGATGGTGACTGCCTATAAAATAAAAGCCCAAGGCACCACTAACCCATTTGTGTTGGTGACCATAACTACTAGCTTGGTTCATGACACAATTGATTCAACAGCAGCAATTGCCTTCAACACTAAAGAGAACATAAATGAATAGAACAATCATGTCCCAGTCCAGTTTGCTCGTCACAGGACTCTAAAAATAAATAAATGTCACTGTAGAGAGCTTTAGAAGAAAAATGTTATCTACTAAAAAGGATACATTAGCCCTTTGTGCTTTTCCAAAGTCATTACTGAATGACTAGGGCAATTCATATGCCTCAGAACGGCACTGTTTACTTGTATTTTGATCCTTCAGCGGCATTTGGGTTTTAGTATTCTTTCCTTAGAAGGGAGGAATAGGAAAACAGCCTGTTTCAGAGTTTCCCAAAGTGCGCGTGCTTATCAACTGTACACAAGAAGATGAGTATTATATTCCTGGAGGTCGGGCAAGGAGGGCCTCTTAGGCCAACCTTGGAGACATATGACCTCCAAATTATTTGATAAGTAGCCTTCAGTTCTGGGAGAGAAGGACTGGGGCAGGGTGGGAAACCAGCTTTGACAAGACCTATTGTGGACACCAGAAAGAAAAGTCTTTTTAAAAATCACAGTGAAGTGGAAACAGCCTTAGAATGAGCTGAAGGTAAGTACTTTGCCGATGGAGAGTTTTATGGTTACCTTCTGTTCATAATCACTGATATCAGATTCCCATTTATGGTAATAATATACTTTCTTTTAAATAAATATTTTAAATTTAAAAACTGAATTGATTCAAGGTGAAATGCTTATTAGTATGATGTTCAGATGGAACAGTTTCTAAAGCTGATGTGTGAATGGCTGATGTTTAGGAGCTGTTAGCTTAGAGAAGAGCCACTCTAGGACTGCCCTGGGAATCTTGAGCAATTTACTTACTTTCTCTGAACCTCATGATCCTCAGCAATGAAATGCTTGGATGAGAAACACATACCTCTCAGGGCAATTGTGAAGCATTAATAATAGGTGCTCACTTAATAGTTTCCTTCCCTTACAAATATGTGGAAAAACAGCAAACTTTCCTTACAGAATTCCTCAGTCTAGCCACTAGATGATAAAATGTCAACAGGGATTGTTCAGATTACTAGATAATTTTGTATGCAAACCAGTAGAGCCTATATTTGTAGCCCAACACATTACAGTTGCAGAGAAGGCAGAAAAATCAGGTATAACATAGCACTGTCTTGTCACTAAGCAGTGTAATCTGGGGCACTATGCTACAGTGTGACTGGTCTACAGGCCCATTCTGGGCATTCCTGACCAAAACCCAGGACAACAGGGTACACCACACATACACACAACACCCAGGGCAACAGGATATACGTGTGTGTGTGTGTGTGTGTGTGTGTGTGTGTATTTCAGGAGGTAGCAGAATTCTCTTTAAAAATATAATTTTTGAGATGAAAGGAGAATCCTTGTGCCTTCAACTTTTCTCCCTCCCTCCCTCCTTTCCTTTTTTCTACATATAAAAGCACACCAAAATTTATGTTGACGATTCTCTTCTATGTAGTTCATAAAACCAGTCCTCACTAGCCTGGCTACAAAACTCAGTTACACTTGGCTTTCACTGCTCAAATAACAGCCTGAGTCCTTCTCTAACCACCTGCCCTCCCTTCACCCACCCCTGCCTACCAGACCCAGAAGGAGACCAGACCATCCCAAAGTATCCCATAGATGTTTCTGGGAATCTCCTAGGGCCCCGCTGGTTGTGGTCACAGTGCAATCACCGTCCTTTCTGTCCCTCCTCCTGCACCTCCCATCTGATGCCACTCATAAAAGCCTCAACAAGGGCCCTCCTGATGGTGCCAGTAGTAAGAACACCAAGACCAGTGTCTGGTGTAGTCTTCACTGACTGTCTGAACAGTCGGTGGAGGAATAAAGTTAAGAGCTGGGCTCTCCACTGTTCATCCAGGCACCTGAGGAGTGTTGGCTTCCATTTGAACTTGAGAGTTCAGCCTCTTTCCTAACTCCATGCTACACTTGACTACCAGGAACCAGAGTGGTTCTGTTTAGGCCAGATTTCAAAGGCTCAAAAAAGGGTTAGTTTCATTAGGTTTAGACCCTCAGATCTCGTTCAGCATTTCATCAGTGTCATGGAAACACTGCCATCGATGTTTGCTTTTATCTTCTTTTATCCCAAGGTTCAGATCCTTAACACAGGAAAATACTATGACATCTTTTCACTGTCTTCCTGGCCCTTCACCTAAAAATGAAGACAAATAAATGCGCTTTTCCCTTTAAAAAAGCCTCACCTATCCAGATCCAACTCTCCACCATAGATAGCCTTTTCTCCTTTTCATATGCAAATCCATTTTTTTTCTTTTTCTTTTTTTTAAGTTCCTGGAAGTTCCATCCCCTCAAACATCTCTTGCAGAGGCTGCAAAATCTATGTACCATGAAATAATTTACATTTTCATGGATTGTGAAATATAAAATTGCTTGAATCTGTGAAATTATATTTCTGCCCTGTGTTCCCCTTCTTGATTATAATTTTAAAGTAAAAATTTGGGCAAAGTTCATCCTCATATTAGCCAGATCTAACAGCAATTCATTTATAATGATTGTGCATTTCTCCCAATCATGAGCCTAGGAAAGAAATAAGAATATATTACCAAAAGTTATATTTTTTTCTTCCATCTAGTTCCAGGGATTATGACGTCCACCCTAATACCTGCATAATAATACTAGATGACAATTCAGAAGACCATGATTTTAATCATACCTAATTTGGAATTAATGAAATGACCCCGATGAACCACATTATTTCTTTAAAATGTTTCTAAAATATTTTAGTTACATGTATATTTCCATTAAAAAAATCTATGGTAAGAGTATATACTGATATAACTTGTTTTAAGAACAATCTAGCTATATTATATATGAAACTATTAATAGCAATAACTTCAGAGTTGAAATTTTTACCAATTTTCATTATTTTTATTTTGGCTTTGTTTTTTACATTGAGCATGCATTGGCTATATAACTAAAAATATTGCAAAAAGTTTACAGAATATAGAAAGAAAAAAGAAATTTATCCAAAACCCCAGACTAGGTGAGATTAAAGTCTTCTGAATTGCTGTCTATTATTTTCATGTGGACATAACATCATAAAGTTACTTGACTTGCCTGGTTAGAATTGGTATGACAACGTGTTCTTGTACTTACAACTCACCCTACACATTTTTGCCTAAACTCAGTTTTACTTATGCGGGGTATGGCCTCTACAAATTTTCCCTCTTAATCTGTTACTTTGTGACAACTCTTCCTTCAAAATTCAAACCAAGTCCATCTCATCCATAAACAGCTTCTAGATCCTTCTTTCCCATCAGTCTTGACTACCTGGTCCACTCATTGATCACTCAGATGATACCACAGACACTGTAAACCGTCCTTCTACCTGCCCTTCTGGTCTCTCCCTAGATCTAAGAGCTTTTCTTGGGTCTGGACTGTGCTCCCCATTTTTTACATTCTCCCTGATGAGCATGGTGCAGCAGACATTCAAAACTTGTTTGAAGATATAATAAAGTAATCTCAATTCTATTAATATCTGTTTATTAATACTACATACAGCATCTTAGAGTAGATACTGATTATAAAAATATTTCCCGTAGTGTGGACTTAACATGGCCACATGGAGTGAAGGAACAATGCCTGGCCAGTAGCCATCTTTTCCTCCCTGCATGGTGGACTTTAGCAAGTTAAAATCCTATTACTAAGCAATTTCCTTTTTAACATTCCTTTAGAGAGATTCATTTCCCTGAACAATTAGTCATCTTTTAAGATAATTGTCTCTCCCTCTATTTAACAAAACTGCAATGACTGAAAGACAAGCTGATGTTGAAAAGTGGAGATAAATTTCTTTACAAAATATTTGGATCTAGTCTATAGCAACTTTTATTTGTAATTTGTGAATCTGTGTGTATTCATTAATGTGTCGTCTGTGACTGTGTCCTTGTAAGTGGTAAAAACTTTGAAAGATGTTTTTAAAAATGTAAATTATTTTAAACCACATAGTAACTATTATTATAAACAGACTACTCAAATACCTCTTCACCTGAGGATATTACTAAATTGTATATAATTGCCCTTTTCTTTGTAATATTTGTTCTCTATTAATTTTTTTCAACTTCTTTAAACTTTTTTAGGTCTTCTTTAAATTCTTTCCAAAAGTAAGAAAAGTTTTTACTCCTATACATTCTTCCCCAATAGCCTGGTGATGGCCAATTTGGATCTTCATCTATTTTTATTTTTATTTATTTTTAAATTATTTATTTAAGTAATCTCTACACCCAACAGGGGCTAGAATTCATAACCCCAAGATCAAGAGTCACATGCTCTTCCAACTGAGCCAGCCAGATGCCCCTAGATCTTCATCTATTTTTAGATAGTCATCTTTTCAATTAAAAAATCTTCACCTTTTAAACATTTCTTGTACTTACACAAAAAATTAGATGATACATGCACATTTCAAAATTCAAAAAATACAGATAAGTTAAAAATTGAGCACCACTGGAAATATATGGATAGATTAGACAAAAATTACAGAGATAAGAATAAATTATTTTTCTACAGAAAGTGATATATTAAAAAAAAAAAAACTATTGTCAGATAAAGAGGCAATCAATGGGAATATAGCCAAAAATGGAGGGAAAAAATTATAGAGGCAACTAATTAATAAAAAACAATATCATGTTATTTTTCTGGGTTTTGTGATATTTCCAGTCTTTGTCACCTTTTAAAAAATTGCAATTTGTTATGATTTCTTATCTTGTTCTAAATAAATATTTGCTTTCACATCTGAGCTTTTATATTCTTTTTTTTAAAGAGGGTTCCTCTACTAAATTGTGCAAGCTTCAGGCTCCATACAATCTGAATCAACCCCTATTGGGATGAATACTGTTGTTTTTAACAAAGTATCATGATTAGATATTGCAAAAAAATTTGGCTAAAGGAATAGCCCAAACACACAGGAAAACCACTGATGAAACAAAGCCATAATGGATGTCAAAATGAGCTATTTTGGTCATAATAATTCACTCTATTCACAGAATCAGCATTTATAAAACAAGATTTAGATGCTCCCTCTACCTCCAACCACTGTCTCCCATGCAAATTCTAAATGGCTTCTATTTAATTTCTGTACTTGCCATGGATACTCAGCTTTCCTATATTATTCTCTGAATACAATTTTGGTTTAAATTGTAGGAATTGTGTAGTCTTTTGTTTAGACTGTAAAGAGGGTTTGTTCCTTGCCTAACCACACAAATGACCTCTCCTTTAGACGACACTTCGGAGCAACCAGGGATCATACTGATTTTGCATTCACTCATCCATTAAAGATGTATTATGCCAGACATTGTAGGTAGTAGTATGAGGGAACAGTGAGAGGGATGGGAATATAAAGATGAATAAGACATTGCCATTGCTTTCAAGAATTTCACAGTCTACTGAAGAAGATTCATGGTCTAGGATGAGAGACATGCTTAAACATTGTGCTATGGGAAAAAAATGTAGTTGATTAGGTTGGGAAGTCCCTAATAGACTTCTTTTTTTTTTTTTTTTTAAAGATTTTTTATTTTATTTATTTGTCAGAGAGAGAGAGAGCGAGCACAGGCAGAGTGGCAGGCAGAGGCAGAGGGAGAAGCAGGCTCCCCACAGAACAAGGAGCCCAATGTGGGACTCGATCCCAGGACGCTGGGATCATGACCTGAGCCGAAGGCAGCTGCTCAACCAACTGAGCCACCCAGGCGTCCCCCTAATAGACTTCTTACAGACATTAACATTTGAGCTAGATCTGGAAAGATAAAAATAACTAATCATGTTGAAATAGGGAAGAGTATTCAGGGCAAAAAGAACAGTAGAGTTATGGCAAAGAGGAATGTAAACATGGGCTGTTGGGATAAAAGGAAAAGCTGAACAAGGTGCATGCACATAGGGGAATATTGGGAATGAGAATATAGTGTGGGCTGGGGCCAGATCATGGACTTTCTTGAAAGATTTTTAAGCAGTGTGTCATAACTATGTTTGTGTCTGAGAAAGTATACTCTAACTTTATTTGAATCCATGAAAATAGGGACACTTAATATGCAAATATATGGGGTGCCTGGGCGGCTCAGTCAGTTAAGCGTCTGGGTTCGGCTCAGGTCATGATCTCAGGGTCCTGGAATGGAGTCCCAGAGAGGGTTCCCTGCTCAGTGGGGAGTCTGCTTCTCCCTTTGCCCCTTCCCCTCAACTGATGCATGTGCACCCACATACACATTCTCTCTTTCTCTCTCTTTGGGTGCACAGGCGCATGTGCAAAAATAAAGAAAAAAAAATTTTTAATATGTAAATATACATTTAGTTTAGTGGCTCTATGACAAAACTTGACATTTTTGGACTCTATTTCTTGGTCTAAGATTTGCTGAGCGTATGATATCCCATCAATAGGGTTCAAAGCTGTATCAGGAGCGATCCAAAGCATAAATGTGTAATTCTTATAAGCAGTGACCTCAATGCCAAAATTTCAGATTTTCTGTACAGAGCAAATAACAGTATTATCCGATTATTTGTACCCTTTGACTTGTGGCCCACCCACTTAACTCTCCCACCTTTAATAGACTTGTTTGGTTTCTTACACAGTATTTAAAATCAGTATCGTACAGCTGTTATGCTACTACTACATATATAAAAATTCCTTAGGTTTCTACATTGGCAACATTAACTTGAAATTTAAAATGAAATAATACATTGCATCTCATAAATTCTACCCAATGGATTCTAAAACAATATTTTGTGCCAAATAAATACTGACATAGTAACTTTGTCAAAAATTATATCTGTGTAGTTTTTAGCTTTTTGAAAATAAATTATTATAAGATTATGGTTTTAATTTTGAGTTAGTTTTCCATTAGTAAAGAATTAATCATTTAAATATTTTTCAAATGTGTTTCTATTATCATGATCTAACACCTAGGCTAAGAATGAAATGGAGAGATTATATAAAATATATATAAAAGGTAATACTAAGTCAACTTACCAGGTTTTGCATGCATTTCTTACCTCATCTAAAACAAATTCTTTTCTTACCTTTTTAATCTATAAAGCAAACATACTTCCAATAATGGCTCAAAGAAACAATGTCTTATTTATGAATCAACATGCATCATCAAATGAGAATGATTAATGATACACCACACTTATGCAACACCAACATACTGAAAATAAAAATAATTCAACAACAGTACTTTTCTTCTTTAGTTAAATTCTTGCCCACAGTAAGTCTAACCTGATTCCTCCTTTACCTTGTCTAAGATTCATGCTAATAACAAAACGGAGACAGAAAGATGTAATCACTAACTACCCTTCATGAACTTCCTGAAGTATTTTTGCTGTCAATTTTTAAATCGAATTTACCCTCTAACTCAAATTGCAAATTAAAAAGTGTCTTTACTTCTTCTGCTGCAGACTTTGTTAGTGAGGCACATTGTGTGTTCAATATTATCTACAAATCAATGTTTAAAGAGAAAAAAGGTGATCTTTTATTTTTTTTTTTATTTATTTTTTTGGGATACCTCTCTTGAGAGGTGAGGAAATATATGCCACTGATTTTTAAAAAAATATATATATTTTTTTAATCAGAGAAAGAGAACACAAGCAGGGGGAGCAGCAGACAGAGGGAGAAGCAGGCTCCCAACTGAGCAGGGAGCCCTTTGTGGGACTTAATCCCAGGACTTTAGATCATGACCTAAGCCAAAGGCAGGCACTCAACCAGCTGAGCCACCCAGGAATCCCCACTAATTTTTTTTTTTTTTAAAGAAAGAAGGAAACAAGCTAGATTCATGACAGCCATGGATTTGTAGGCACACCTCCCACACCTGTTTGTCACCCAGAAGCTCTTGCCCATGTACATGTACAGTGATGTTGATGGAAGCACAGTGTGTAAGATGAAATATGGGGAGACAAATGTCCGTTAGAATGGGAAATGCGTTTATTTATTTTAAAAAATATTTTATTTATTTATTTGACAGAGAAAGAGGCAGCAAGAGAGGGAACACAAGCAGCGGGAGTGGAAAAAGGAGAAGCAGGCTTCTCCACCGAACAGGAAATCCCATGCTGGGCTCCATCCCAGGACCCTGGGATCATGACCTGAGCTGAAGACAGACGTGTAACAACTGAGACACCCAGGTGCCCTTAGGGAAATGGGTTTAATCACATGGATTATTCTTTAGTAGTTACTCAGAATCACAGCTAACAATTAAAAAGCGCTTGCATGGGTCCCGTCTTGCTTTGAGGACCTTTTGTATATTCACTCATTTCATAGTGTGAGGATTAAATAATTTGCATGTGTCAATTCCTCAAAACTGTGTTTGCTCCACAGCAAGTGCTCAGAAAATTTCAGGGGGCAATTTTTACCTTGTTTTTATTGCACTAGTTTTTCTACAACATCGTTGTCATCATCATCATCATCATCATCATCATCATCACACTACCTATATTATTATTCCCATTCACAGAGAAGGAAACTAGGACACAGTGAGGTTAAGCTACTTGCCCAAAGGATTTGACTTCCCTGGGATTCAACAGCCAAGAGTAACAAAGAGCCATGTTGGAAATGCTTGGCCCTGGGACTGTCATCTTTTTCACTATAAAATACTCCCTCCTTAAACTCTTCTCCTTTCCAACGACCATTGATGAAGCAGAGATTTTTGTTACTAATCAAATAAACTGGACAGAAAGCCCATTCAATTCTTTCTGGGGTTCTCCCAGAAGAGCAGAGAAGTGAGCAAAGCAAGTGAAGTCCTGTTATACATTATTGTCCTACAGATTTGGATACACTGTGGGACCAATCCATCCTCACGTGCACAGCCCTTCCCATAATAATACAGAGCAGAGAGTGGGCCCAGCATTCTATCAAGGTTCAGCTGGCCTTATTTTTCTGAAGGACATCTAGGTAGGTGATACAGCATTCTGTCTAGGGAGTGATAATGATTTCCAATTATTGACCTACCTTGTACCAAACATGTGCTCAGTGCTGAGCTTAGAGTCTCTCATTTCACCCTCACAACATATATTCTGCATTTGGGTGAGGAATGGATGAAGAAACTGAGGCCAAGAGCCAGAATTTGAAAGTCTATTTCAATTCAAAGTCCATGTCCTCAATTACCTGTCCTCTTGGATATTTTCACATTAGAAATATGCAGGGTTTAGATACAGTTTAATGGTAAACTATTAAACCAGTGTGTGTGTATAGGGGTGTGTGTGTGTGTGTGTGTGTGTGTGTGTGTGTGTTCCCTCCCCCAGATAATTCTGACCTCCCAAAATACTCTATCAGATCAAGAAACCATACCTTTCAGAAATTGTAAAATCACATTTACACAAGCACCACACTCTAGGAAAGGCATGTCATTTCTGATTTGTAAAGCTTACAGGGAAGGAGAAGATCCTTTCATTTGTCATTCCTTCAGGTTCTGAGTCAGGGGGCCTTGCCATCAACAGCAGAGAAAAATGACCTTGTTCTTCCTGAATTCCATCACCATCATGGAGAAGCTGCAGGCTAAAACTGTTCTTTCTCTTATCCTTAGAGAAAATACTCTAAAGTACAGTCAAAAAGATGTGAAATGTAAGCATACACATCCCCAAGTCAACAATTAACGTGATTTGTTAAAAGAGTTATTCCATATCGATCATAAACTTTCAAATGAGGTCTGCTGAGGAACGCACCGACTTGGGGCTGGGGTCCAGCCATCAATCTTCGTCTCACCAAGCAGTGAGATGCCATTAATCATTTGAAAAAAATCATTCAAAGTGATTCACAGGAAGCATGCATTTTAAAGGCACTGACAAAATTTAAACATAAATTACAAGCAGAAATACTGAATTCCTTTGACCTGGTAAAGTTCTTTCATTTATGAATTATTAATGATGATATCTAAAAATGTTTTTCTTCTCAAGAGCCCAAAGCACTAAGTAGTCAAAGTCTGGTTCCTCTTTAGAATGCCTGACTTGACAGATAGAAAGAAGATACTAAAATGTGTCCATTTCCTACATAGAGAAATCAAGGTATCTGTACATATGTCTTCCCTCTTAACCCTTAAAATGCTTTTGAAAATTCAGTGATGATTAGAATCTTTTCCAAAGAAACTTTACAAAATAGGGACGCCCAGGCATGACCAACCATGTATTCTGACTTGGTGGAGAGGAAAACATCTGGTCTGCACTTGTTCATAAAGATAGGATTGAGATTATTCTTTGGTCTTTGTAGATTAATCGTGTTTGGATTGGCTCAAGTTCTCAGTATTCTTTGGAACACTAAGCTTAAACCTCTTGGAACTTCAGATATGTTTTAATGCTGAATTTAGTATAGCTATTCTCCAAGTTCAATACCCTGAAGATCTATTTTTTAAAAATATATTTTTTAAGATTTTATTTATTTATTTGGAGAGAGGGAGCACAAGCAGGGGGCGAGGCTGAGAAAGAAGCAGACTCACTGCTGAGCAGGGCACCCCAAATGGGGTTTAATCCCAGGACCCTGAGATCATGATCTAGGCAGATACTTAACTGACTGACCCATCCAGGTGCCCCTCAAAGAGCATTTTTAAAGATGTTAAGTCTAGGGGCACCTGGGTGGCTCAGTGGGTTAAAGCCTCTGCCTTCGGCTCAGGTCATGATCCCAGGGTCCTGGGATCAAGCCCCGCATCGGGCTCTCTGCTTGGCCAGGAGCCTGCTTCCTTTCCTCTCTCTCTGCCTGTCTCTCTGCCTTCTTGTGATCTCTGTCTGTCAAATAAATAAATAAAATTAAAAAAAAAATAAAGATGTTAAGTCTATATAATGGCCTCAGAAAGAAAAGAAAGTTGGCCATTCAGTGGATACTCTGTTAACAACCAGCTATTAACTTCCCACTATATGTTCTAGATTGCAACTGCATGAAAAATGAAGGGAAACTCAGATGATTACTTATCTTTAAACAACTGCAATTATAAAATAAGATAGGATAAAAAAATTTCAAGCTCCTCCTTGATCTCTGTATTACTAAGTGCAGAAACCAACTAGAGGGGTTATTTTGTTTAAGAAAACATCTTCATGGGTTTTTTTGGAAGAGCTCTGAGTTAAATTGAATGAGAAAGATTAACACAGGAGGTCTAAACTGTACTGGATATATAACTATTGGGTTTGTTTGTCTTCTTGAAACAGCCTAAGAGATGGGAGGCTTGAAAGCCTTGGGATTTGAAGAAAAGAGGGGAGCAAGGTACTGGTAGGTACTAGCATAATGCAGGGTGATCGGTGAGAACTTTCTAGGGGTAGGATGGCTGAAGAAATTCAAGAACTGTGGTAGCTAAAATTCACGTGCCGTAAGATCCTTCTCTACAGCAGGCCTGGGTGAGGGGTTCTACAGCAGCTGATGGAGAAAGAGAGTGTGTCTCCAAGCAAGGTGTGATACTGAGAAGACAACAGCCATGGGCAGGAGCAGGGGAGGGAGGGCTGAGGGTCAAGCTTAGTTGACAACATTAATATTAATATTTACAAGGAAGAGGAACCCTTTTAAATATTTCTGCTTATGTTTCAGAATAAGTGATTAAATTTTTAATAGGTTACCATTAAACTATATCTAAACTCTGCATGTTTCTAACATGAAAATATCCAAGAGGAGAGGAAATTGAGGACATGGACTTTGAAATGAAGCAGACTTTCAAATTCTGGCTCTTGGCCTCAGTTTCCTCATCCATAAAATGTGGAATATGTGTTGTGAGGGTGGAATGAGAGACTCTAAGCTCAGCACGGAGCACATGTTTGGTGCAAGGTACCTCAATAATGGAAATCATTATTATCACCTTAAATGAGCTCATGAGAAATACTCTTTTGAACCAAATCAGAGACACTGGAGGACTTCTTTTGTTTAGATATTCATACTGTCAAAAAAAAACCCAAACAATTACTTTTTTATTAAAAATATTGTTTTATGGGGCACTTGGGTGGCTCAGTGGGTTAAAGCCTCTGCCTTCGGCTCAGGTCATGATCTCAGGGTCCTGGGATTGAGCCCTGCATCGGGCTCTCTGCTCAGCAGGGAGCCTGCTTACCCCCCTCTCTCTGCCTGCTGCTCTGCCTACTTGTGATCTTTCCCTCTCTGTCACATAAATAAATAAAATCTTTAAAAAAATATTGTTTTACATTATAGACAAATAACTATCCCTCTCCTCTGACTCGTGCTCTCTCTCACTCTCTCTCAAATAAATAAGTAAAATCTAAAAAAAAAAAAATTAGAACGCTGCAACAAGAAAAATGGGAAATGGAAGCTATATAGGCAAAACACAGATATCCACAAAATCCATGAATTACATTGGTGTTAGAGGACAAGGACAACAAGGATGCAAAAGGTTTTATATCACAAGTACATAAAGAATGAGATTTGACCCACAATGTTGTGAAAGGCACTTTGTAACAGTGTTACCTAGCCATCTCTTTCATGATAATCTTAAAGAGAAGATGTATCAACATACCATCAATACCTAGACAGTTCTATCCATCACTATAAGGAATATTTTTCTAGGTTTCTTAGCATTTCCTGTTTTGTGTTTTACCTTTGTATTTACTTTTACTCATGCTATTCTAACAGATTTTTTTTCTAATAGATTTTTTAAAATGTCTCTCCGAATGAAGCATAAATATTTTTTGAGGCAGCTGAAAGAATTTTCTCCCCTTGAAGTATAGATTTCTTTTTTTTTTTAAACCTCTTCTTGCCTTTACTCCTCATATCTCCATCTACTTCCCCAAGATTTTGA